>NW_027187202.1:9163-17485 GCF_028583685.1 Petaurus breviceps papuanus
GATGCTGTTATAGGGTGTAGATGAGGTCAAAGCAAGAGGTCTGGGGGGGCAGGGGGGGAGAGCTACCATAGCTGTTGTTCAGGGCTCTTGTCTGGACACAGGACCTGGACATTGGTTGGGGGGGGGAGCTGCCATAGCTGTTCTTCGGGGCTCTTGTCTGGACACAGGTCCTGGACATTAGCTGGGCTGTGCAGCCACGGGAGCTGGCAGAGGGCAGAGCAGGGACTTTTCATTTGGAGGCTGGAGCAATGAGAGCTTCCCTTGGCACCTTTTCTTCCACCCTGCCCCCCAGATGACAGGGCTCTTCCCAGGCGGATCCCACCTTTGCCTCTGCAGAGCTCTTTGAGGGTAGGGTAGGCCTGCCTTTGTCTTTGTATTCCCACGGCCAAGCACAGGCCATGGAACACAGTAGAAGCTTAATAAATGTGCGTTGGATTGAACTGATCTCCATCCCAGTAAACACTTCCTCCCTGATGGTCAGAACCAGATCCAGAAAAATGTTTCTCACAGTCATTTTCTCTACCTTTCAAAGAATGACACTGTCTCTGAAGTCAGTCGGGAATCTACGAGCTTGTAGGTTGTAGGGGCAGAGAGGGCTCTGGGGGCCAAGTCCCCCATCCTCACTCTATCCTGCTTTCCTGCCAGACTTGGTATATTCCCTAGAGTCCTCATCCACAGCCTCCTTCTGGTCCAGCGGTCTGTGGCATCATATGATGACAAGATCTCCTTTGTTGGTCCTTCCACTGACCTTCACCCAGATGTCCTCTGCCATCGTCCCTTTCAGCTCCTGCATCTCCTCATATAATATAAACAGCTTAGAAGCAGTCCAAGGCCATTCCCCAACTCATTTCTTCATTGCAGATGGATGTAGGGCCAGCCAGGGAGGGCCTGCAGCTGTCACCCAGGACTGAAGGTAACAGAGCGACACCAAAGCCAGGGTAGAGAAAGTCATTGGACTCCGTGGAGACAGCAGTGGGTTTAAGGACTGGAGACAGAATTTGGGGGCCTGACTCAGTTCCAGCTCCAGTCAGCTGGGTGACCCTGGGCAAGTCACAGCCCCTCATGAATCTTCAGCTTTATCATCCTTGAAGTAGGGATCCCTGTTCTCCCAGGATCACCTCACAGGACTTTGAAGTCCTGGATAAAGCGCACTGAGGAGATGGCCAGAGATTAGGGTTTTACAGACCTCCTTTATCACCCAAGGAATAAGTACAGAGAACATTGGGACTGTGCTGGGGAAACAAAGGCAACATGGCAGCAGGTGGAAGAATTCCTCTCTTGCCTCCTCTCTGGTCCCTGATTATCACTCCTGGCCCAGCACAAACTGTCTCTTAACTCAAACACCTATTTCAGGGCTCCTGGAGTGTGTGGGGCTGCCTCTCCCTCCTCACGTTGGGTGATGCAGCCTTGTTGTCTCCACAAACACTGGGGTCCTGGGGTGGTCCTTGAGGACTGGGAATTCTCCTGCTGCCTCCCGCTCTTCCAGCCCACCTACTGTTCTGACTCATGCAGGATGGGAATAGTCATTCTTACCTTAAGGGAGAGAGAGGACTCAGTGTGTACAAGCCAAGACAAACCATAACCGCCACCTTGCCCACCATCTATGTCCTCTCAGTCCCTGATGGAGATGACCCAGGACCCTGAGCCCAAGGACCTTGGGAATAGCTTCCAAGCCAGCACCAACAGCCACCATCCTGGGAAGCCCCGGCTCCTGCAGGGGCTACAGACACAGCTACTGAAGACCCAGAAGGGAAAGCTCTTGTCTCTAACGTCCTTGACCCTGTCTATGGTTCAACATCAGAGACGACTATGACTTTATCAGTGGGAGTGACATTTAAGCAGAGACATTAACATCTGCTTTGCTGCTGCCCCCTGAGGACCCTGAGACCTTTCTGTCTGACTGGCAGCTGGAACCTTCCGTGTGCATCATCTCCCCAGTGGAATGTGAGCCCCTGAAGAGCAGGGATGGGCAAGGCAGACTTGTCTCTTGGTGTCCACAGGGCTTAGCACAGCACGTGGCACGTTCATTCATTCACTAGCAAAGAAGAAAGTAAAATAGTGGCCTGGATCTAGAAGAACGCGTTTGTGGTACTAAAGTTCGGTTACGAAAGGATAATTTTGGCCTATGTTATGGGCACAGGACAAGCCAGGGCTGGGATTCGAGCTGCGGCCGCGATCAAAGCTGGGGCTGGGCAATGGGAAGGACGGAATGGCTGAGGACCAGCAGACTGGATTCCTCTCCCCTCACCTTGCTGCTATTCTCTCTGCTAAGAAGAATCACGTTGGACCTGGGGGAGAAAGAAAAGTAAGGGCTCGTAGGAGGTTGATAGCCAGGACATGTGA
The DNA here is from genome assembly GCF_028583685.1 of Petaurus breviceps papuanus. Lineage (NCBI taxonomy): Eukaryota > Metazoa > Chordata > Mammalia > Diprotodontia > Petauridae > Petaurus > Petaurus breviceps. The sequence goes on from NW_027187202.1 coordinate 11,507, forward strand.
AGGAATTCTTGGAGATCACCCGGCAGTCGGCCGCTAGTGAATTCTAGTCACCAGCCCAATGTACTTGCCACCAGTGGCCTGGCCCAGGTGGCTGCTGAGCTGCTCTCAGAGACTTCTGAAAGATTCTGGCAAGGAAGGGACAGTTTCCTGAAGTCCAGACAAGAGGAAAGCTATTGACCAACGATTGACCTTCTTGTCCCTGGAAATGTTCTAGAACTTATTTTTAAAAGGACTCTTTGTGATGTTTTAGAAAGGGAGATTGCTGTCCCCAAATCCTGGGAGGGCCTCGGGAACCACTGCTCAGACCAGTCTCAGCTGGTTTGCTTTTTTTGATCGGGTGTCTAGCCTGTGAGGTGATGGGGTGTTAGAGACAGAGAATGCCAGGCCCTGGGTAAGCATTTCAGATCTCTTAGGATATCCTTACAGACAGAAGGGAGTCATGGGGGCTGGAGCAGAGGGGCCAGAGACCCAAGCCACTCTCAACACTCCCAAGCTTGGGCTCACAGCAGGCTAAAACGGAATCAGGAAAGATTTAGCAAAATAAATACAAATACAAATGGGGCCTGCAGGAATCTTTCCAAATGGTTTACCGGCCCTTGTTTTCACGGGGATTTAAAACTGGTGGAATGACTGGACTCTGAGAGCAGCCAAGTCATGTACGGTTGATGCTGGTTTGGAGGGGGGTCTCTGTGGGGCTCCTCAGGGTCTGGCCTCACAATGTCCTGTCCAACTGTTTTTATTGGTGACTTACATGGAGTCACTAAAGGCTTTTTTATCATGTTTAGAAATTACATGAAGCATGGGGGGATGAGATGAGACGGCCTTTGAAGGCCCCTCTAATGCTGAGATTCTGTGACACTGAAATCAGAGCTCGGATGTGATGTTTGCACAAGAGAGACCATAGAGAAGGATCACATTTTTCCATCTATAAAATGAGGGAGTTGGCTAGATAACCTCTGGGGCTTCTTCCCTTTATCTGGGGTTCCTTCTATATACAGACACATGCATATACATATCAGATTGAAGCAGATTTTAATCACCCTAACACTTAACCAGATTGGAATCTCATTGGGAAAGATTGAGCAAAACTAATCCACATGTAATGTGGTGCACAGGACCTTATATGTGGTTTAGTGACCCCTTTTCTATTTGAGTTGGACTCTACTGGACAGGAACCTGATGCCACTACAGGAGTGATTCAAAGTGGTCAATGACGACCCCAAGAGCAGTCAAGTCATTCATGACTTGTGGTATGTGTGTGTGTGGATGTGCTTGTGTATGTGTATGTATGTGATGTGTGTGTGGTATATGTATGTATGTGTCTCTCTGTGTGTGCATGTGGTGTATATATGTGTCTGTATGTGTGTGTATGTGGTATGTGTATGTGATGTGTACATGTGTCTGTGTGTATGTGTGTGTGGTGTGTGCGTATGTGTGTGGTGTGTGTGTGTGTGTGGTAAGTGTGCATGTGTCTGTATGTGTCTCTGTGTGTGTGCATGTGGTGTATATATATGTGTCTCTATGTGCATGTGTATATGGTATGTGTATGTGAGGTATACATGTGTGTAGTGTGTGTTGGTGTGTATGTGATATGTGTTTATGTGTGTGGTGTGTGGTATGTATCTGTATGTGTGTCTCTCTGTGTGTGCATGTGGTATGTATGTGTATGTCTGTGTGTATGTGGTATGTGTGTGTTTCTGTGTGTATGTGTGTATCTCTCTGTGCATGTGTGCATGTGGTGTGTGTCTGTGTGTGTCTGTGGTATGTGTGCATGTGGTATGTGTGTATGTGTGTGTTTCTCTGTGTGTATGTGTGTGTGTGTGTGTGTGTGTGTGTCCACAGAGGGAGAGTCCACGGGCCAGCAGGCCATAGATCTTTGCAAATAGTAGGTGTTTAACCAACATTAGTGACCTGAACAAACATCCTTCATTTCCCAGTTCTTGGAACAGAGCACTTTGGTCAATCTCTGGCCAGCTAAGGCTGGTCATTTGCTACGTGGGCCTCAGAGGGCTCTCCATCCCCAGATAAATCCTCTCCATGTCTGGGTTCATGAGCCCTTGGTCCAGGGACCAGCCCTTTCCGAGCCTCCTGGGGGGACTGCTTCATCTGCCAATGACATGCCCAGCCGCTTGGAGCCTTCCTTGTTGTCTAGCCTCAGAGGGAGGCTTTGTTTGCTTGCTCTGGAAAATCTGGACAATTTTCTCTCCAAGGTTTGTTTTCAAATATGCCCATGACCCTTGACATTTCAGAATACACAGCCTGCTTTGCTTGGAAAGTGCATTTAAATAAATGAGCAGAGTGGGTTGCTGTGAGGGGGCCTTCCCAAGGCTGCACGTTGAGACGTTCCGAAAGGGCAAAGTTATCATCGTCAATGACTGGGCCTCGGCATAGGGAGAAAGCCTGTGAACAAGCCCTACCTGAGGCTCTCCCAGAAAAGGTCATCTGACAGAAGGACAAGGCAAAGGGAATTTGTTTTCAAATTACTAGATTAAAGAATGTTTCCCTGAAGAAAGTGTTATTATAAAGTATCCAGGGAAGGAAAGGCACCTCAGAGTAGGGAGACGACAGTTAGCATGACATGTTCTTTTTTCCACTGCTCCCGCCAGGGGATTAGGCCAAAGTCCCTCCTTGTGCGCCTGGGCTTTCCCCCTTCTCTTCTGAGCTTCACCAGCTCCCAAGACAAAGCTGGATGGGGGGGGGTGGCTTGTTAATGGAAGAGCTTGCATCATTCCAGCAAGGATTTGAACCCTGGAACGGAGGGAACCCTGGGCATAGAAGAAGGAGATGGGGGTTTGAATTCTGGCGCCATCCTGTGATCATAGACAAAAAGAGTTACCTCTTGGAACCCCAGGGTCTTCATCACTAAAATGTAGACTGTCAGCCACAAGGACAGATGCACATATGTGATAGTAATGGTCCTGACTTGCAGTGAAACTTGCCCAGCTGGCCAGGGGGAGGGGGCCCTGGTTTACCCTTGAGAGCACCAACCGCACTCCTCAAAGTCAAGGCATTGGCTCTGCTACCTCTGTGAGGGTCTGGGAATCCTTAGGGAGCCCTTCGTACACAGAGGGGCAGAGCTCGGGCTCCCTGGCCAGTGGCCACCACAAGCTGATGCCCCATCTCTGCTTGCCCTTCTCATCTCGCTGTCGTGGCCCATCTACACCCAGATCTGCTTTCTCGCCCCTGAATGCTTTCCTCATCACCAGGCACTCTTTGAGGCAGCTCAGGCCAGTCCAAATTCTGCTTCCTCCGTGATGGCTTCCTGGCATCACTCCCCAAGTCAGAAGCAATCTCTCTACCCAACTGATGATCATCGCTGTTTGTCTTAAATCCGTTGTTTCTGAGACAAGGAACCTGAGTTCAGACACTGGCTCTCTCAGTGACTTGCTGTATCATCTTGCGTGACGAGGTAGGTCAGCCACATCCTGTTGTCCTCAGTTTCCCCTTCTAGCTCTGAACCCACTGGTCCCATGGTCTTATTTCCTACTGCAATTACTCTCCTTGACCAGGAGGTCCTCCATCTCTGCCCCTCCACCTCCTCTGCCTCCAGCACAGTTCTGCAGAGGATGTCTGTGTTTTAGTGCAAGGACCTTGGTGCTGGGGACCAGGGGACTTGGGAGCATTGGCAATCTTGTGACTTTCTGTGGTTTAAGGTGCCAAGAACTTTCCCAGTCCACAGGGGAGGTAATGGCCACACCTGTCCAGAAGAGGAGGAAGGGATGGCACATTCCATGTGACCCCAAAGTCCTTCTCTGATGTCCCATCCTGGGGTGGAGCCAAACATGACCAAGCTGGTGGAATGGAGTGCAAAATTTCTATGCAAGAAGTTCTAGGTTGAACCCAACTGGGTCTGGTGTCAGCTTCCCAAGGAGCAGCTAAGCAAAATACGGAGTCAGTTAGTCAGTCAGTCAACAAGCATGCTTTCTGTATGCCAGGCATTGTGTTAATGGGGACACAGAGAAAGAGAGAGACAGGATGCCCGCTCACCAACAAGAGCCCTCTGACCAACCTTCAGGCTTATGAGGCCTCTCTCAATCTGCCCTGATGGCAGCAGAGTGGTGGGAAAGGGGACCTGCAGAAAAAAAGATGAATCCTGAGATTTTTGGAATGTTTAGAGCGTTAGCTGGTCCCCTAACTGTGAGGCACCTGTCCAGGGCCCCATGGGGGACCTGCTCCTGCATCCATCTGGACACTCCTACTAAAACTGGAATGAGAAGCCCAGAGAAGGCCACACTTCTATAGCAGCCTTGGCTCCCACCTGATCCTTGGAGAGGAAAAACAAGATGTTGATGGAAATAGCTTTAATATGTGTCCAAAGGTGGCAAGAACCATCATTCCCCAGGACATCTGACCATTCTGAATTGCAGTCCTCACAATAATATTTACAAAAAGACCCCCATGGAAAAGACAGTGGCTTACACACCAACATCCCAACTGCAGACTGAGCCAAATAAGTCTGGTTCTCTAACTGAATCAGCATGCGCATGAGTGCCTGCAGGCCACAGGGTAAGCCAGTAAAATCTATCAGGGAACATGGAAGAGAGAAAGACCCAGGGCTCACGGTCTGGACAGAGGCATCCCATTGAGATGGCACAAATACCCGAAAGCTGAACCGGCAGTTTTAGGGTTCCTCTGACTATTAGTATTAGATGAGCGAGAAAAGGGAAACGTACGCTAGCCAAAGGCTTTACTTTTGTCCTGGAGCCAATGCTGGGCAGTCCAAGCGAAAGGACAAGGTCTATGGAGGGAAGAGGGCATCTTTCCAATCCTGCTGTTCAGATGATGTTGTGCTGATTATGTCAAGCCCTGGGGCATTGCTGGTAAAGGATGGATAGGGAAGAGGAAAGGAAAGAGAAGAGAAATAGGGAAGAGGGTGGACAGAGAAGGAGATACAGAGAGGAGGAAGGAAGGAAGGAAGGAAAAGTAAACAGGGAAAAAAGGAAAGAAAAAAATGAAGAAAAAAGAAAGAAGTAAGAAAAAGAGTGGGGGTAAAGAGAAGAAAAAGAAAGAAGGAAAGAAATCAAGGAAGGAAGGAGGAAACAAAGAAAGATAGTCTGACTTTGCATGACTTTGTGATCTTACACTTCATGGGGAAAGTGGCAAGGATGAGGGGTGACGGCCCCAGAACATCTGGCCTTACCACTTTGGGCATTCCGCCATCCCTCCACTACAGCTGTGCTGGTCTTCGCCATCCTTTGAGTATCTCTTATGCTTTCTTGCCCTTGTGTTTGGAGTTCTGTTCTTTTCTCCTACCTTAGTTCCTCTCTGACTGAAGATTATCCTCACCCTCCAATGCCCAGCTCTGTCCCCACCTTCTCTACAGCTTTCCCTAAGCAGCCCTGTCCCCCAGGGCCCCCACACTCCTCTGAAGTCCTGTCGACCCCACACACAACACGGAGGAACCAAGGATCACTGTGATGATGGGGATTTTTGAAATCCATTGTTTGATGTTGCAGCCTCCTGACAGGTCTTCAACAAGAAGGCGCGTAGGTGAAGCGGTCCTAATGCCCATAAAGCCCAGGAACAATGGCAGCTTGCACTTTCCCACCTTCCCCACCCTCTCTCATCCTGTGTCAAGCTGTTGAACAATTGCTGCTGCTGTGAGTCACTCCCATCTCTGGGGTCTCCAATTGCCATCCCAAACCCTTCCCCAATGGCTGGTCCCAATAAAGAAACTGCCCCACCCAAGCCTGCTCTGGATAAGTGACTTGGGGTCTGCTTCAGAACGGTCCCTCCCAAATCTGGCATCAATGATCTCTTCTCAACAAAGCTGATTTTTAAGGCACAGAACTTCTCTGTCTACAGCTCTCCTCTGAACCTGTTCTCTTCCCAAGGTCTTTGCTGCATTAGGCATATCCCTCCCCCTTCAAGCTGGCAGAGTTTCATTGCGTCTGTGGAGCTGAACTTCAGTCAGGCTTTATTGCCTTGGAGAGTGTGTGTGTGTGTGTGTGTGTGTGTGTGTGTGTGTGTGTGTGTGTG
>NW_027187202.1:17495-28003 GCF_028583685.1 Petaurus breviceps papuanus
GTGTGTGTGTGTGTGTGTGTGTGTGTGTGTGTGTGTGTGTGTGTGTGAGTGTGTATGTGTGTGTGTGTGCACGCACGTGCTTTTTAGGGGCCTGTACCTCATAATAATAAGGCTCATGTTTGTACAAGCTGACTCTCCAAACCCGGGTCTTTGCTTTAACCCAAGCTATTTGGCCAAATATAGCAATCACATAATGTCAGAGATGCTTCAGTCCTTTTATAGACTAGCTCCCTGAGCCACAGGGAGGAGGTGGGGATGATTGAACATCAGAGAGGGGGGGGGGGTGCAGAGCTAGGAATGGAACCCAGGTCTCCTGACTGCTGGAGCTCCTTCCTTCTTGCTAGCCTTCAATGCTTCCAGCTCCCACAAACAATAAGACAAATGCATGAATGGAGTTCTATCCTGCATCTGATTCTTAACAGAAAGGAGGAGCCTGGTGCTGGAGTGGAAATGGAGGGGTCCTGGGGGAGGCAGAAAATGAGTCCTCTCTCTTAAAATCTGAGATAGAAAGGGGAGGTGAGCCAGTCCCAGTCTGACATGTCCCCTGGATCTGGGGAGAGCAGAGTGCAAAGGATTCGGGGAAAGCATCAGCTGAGAAGGCAAAGGGCATTTCCTTTCAGAGAAAGGGAAGGACTGCCTGAAGGATGCTGCCCAGGAAGCCTAGGAAGCCGTCAGGAATGAAATGCTGGATAAACAAAGAGACAGAATTAGGTTAAGATAGGAAAGGGGGTGTGTGTCTAAAGAGACTGACGCGGATGCATGGGGGACTCAGTGACCAATGCAGAGTTTTAAAGTGTGTCCAAAAGCTGGCAGTAAGGCCTTGTAATGGGAGAGGAGGCCGCCAAAGCCTGGCCTGACCTGAGGCTGACAAGGCAGGTGGCAATGACTTAAAGCAGCAGTGTTCGGCTGATAATCAATCGTTGGTGGAAAGCAGACGTGTCCAGTTCTTGTGCTTTGCTTTCCCTAGAGGAGGGGATGTTCTTTGGCCTGAAGGGAGCAGGGCCATAATGGGTAGCCAAGGTGAATTAGCAGATGGAAAGAGAACACAAGCTGCCTTTAGTGAGTTAATGCCCCCAGACTGAGATGGGGGATCCTACAACACAGTGCCTGGGAGATGGGAGGGCTGAGTTACCTGAAATATCCTCAGCAGCAATAGTGCTGCAGGACTGCAGAGAGGGCAATGTCATCCTGATTTTCAAAAAATGAAAGGGAAGGGAGTCTGATTAATGGCCCAGGGATCTTGGCCTTGATTTGGGGCAGCATTCTAGAGGGTGCTACTGAAGGGATGGTCAGCAAGCAATGATCAGAGAGCAGCACAATGGCTTCTTCACAGTCTTGTCATGTTGGGATGACTTCATTGTCTTGCTTTATGGTCTTCTTTGGCTGGAAGGTGAAGGGAATGACAAGACTTAATAAAGCATTTCACAGGGTCTTGTGCTATTATTATTGTGGAAGTGAGGGTGTGATGTAGGCCCAGTTTGTCGGATTAAGAACTAGTTGGATGATGAGCCCTAAAGAAAAATCATTAAAGGAGAAACTAGGTGGCTCCATAGTTCACAGAGTGCCAAGCCTGAAGTCAGAAAGGCTCATCTTCGTGAGTTCAAATACAGCCTAAAACACTGGGCAAGTCACATGACCTTGTTTGCCTCAGTTTCTCCATCTGTAAAATGAGTTGGAGAAGGAAATGGCAAAGCACTCTTTCTTTGCCAAGAAAACCCCAAACGTAGCCATAAAGAGTCAGACACGATTGAAAAGACTGAATAAAATCATCATTAATAGTTCAATATTGACTTGGACAGAGGTCTCCAGGGGAGGGCCTCAGAGATCTGTGTGTGACTCTGGGCTTTTATACATGTTTAGCAGTGATTTAAGGCTCAGATGGCATGCTCATTTAGAAGATGCCACCAATCTGGAAAAGACTGTGAACATGGTGGGTGACAGAGTCAGGAGCCAAAAAACTCTTGATAGGCTGGAGTGTCAGGCTGAGTCTACAAAGATGAAATTCAGTAGGAAAAAATGAATACAGTTTTATATTTGGGTTCCAGGGGTCTTTGGGAGGAGGCTGGAAGCCTGACTGCCTGCTGGGCTTGTTATGGACAGGATGCCTATTCAGAGATGGGTTGGACTAGATGGTCCACTGTAATCCCTTTGGCTCCATAGATCTTGGGACACATGATCTTATCTGTACCAGCTGAGGCTTCTCCAGGGTCCTCAGGTGCCCTGGGTCTCTTGGAACACAAGTTGTGATTTTAAGAAGAGGTTGAGCACAATGACCATGTGGCCCCTATTACCTCAGGAGACCTGAGAATGCTGCTGATGGTTGAGGGGAGTGTCAGAGAGGAGTCTGGGGTACAAGAAACTCTTCAGGAGGGTTTCTGAGTTCTTGGAAGTTCCCAAACTCCTGCCTGTGGTGACTATTATCTAACTTCATCTGGTCCCTCTAGGGCATCATTTTGATTCTACCTTCCCTGCCTGCTGCTTGCTTCGGCACAGTCCCTGTGGTTCCCACAGCCTCTAGGTCAGCAGACTCTCTCTCCTCCAACAAGTCATAATTTGGATCATTACCTTTCCCTGATGGACAGAGATGATATTTCCTCTCTTCCTGAAATGATTGCTGGGCTCTCGGCTCAGGGACAGAATCAGGTGATTCCTTTCTCTCCCTGCAAGATCACAGCTTTAGCCTTCTTCCTTTCCTTTCTCCCTCCCTCCTTTCCTTCCTTTCCTTCCTTTCCTTCCTTCCTTCCTTCTTTCCTTCCTTGCTTCCTTCCTCTCTCCCTTTCTTTCCTCTATGCTGCTTCTCTTTTCCTCTTGATTCCTCCATTTCCTATCTGTGTTTTTGTTCCCTAATTTTCTTTGGCTCTTCTCAGAGATACAATGAACCAGATGCACACAGTATTCCACTGAGGATGCCAAGCTGCCCGTCACTGCCTTCCAAATGGTGGGAATGGAAGTCAGGCACTGGAAGGTCCTTCTGATTCACAGTATTTACCCTCTTCACCCACTATTTAAATACCCATCTTTTATTTATTCTGGAAAAAACCAGTCTCCTCTTCCCCACTGTGACATCTACCAAGGAAGCCCCTCAGAGCAGGCTGTTAGAAAAATTCCTAGCAGCAGCAGCAGCAGCTGAATTTGTTGAGCCTACTAGGCAACTTCCCAGATAGATCTTTCTGACCTGGGGCATGTGTGCAGCTCATTCCTTACATGCCACAGATTTAAGAGAAAAATGAGATTCTTCTAATGTGTTATCCTGCTAGGATAAAAATAGAAAGAACTCAGTCTTTGTGGTTGATTCCTATATGAGGAATCTGCTGAAAATCACCTGGGAAGTGAAGACAAAGGTTGGATTCAGTAGAACAATAATAGTGGGTGTCCTTTGGCTCCTTCTGTCCTTCCTCAGCTTATAATGTCGTGACGGCCCAGAACTATTGTGTCAAATGGTACTGCCTAAGCACAATCAATGCAGACTTGTCTCCACTGATCACTGGGGGCAGTGGCCTCTTTGTAGAGGGTATGGGGTGCAATTCATTTTGAGAATCACTGATTAAATACAAGGTCCTATGCTAGATACTACAGAGACAAAGATGAAGATAAAATGACCTTTGTCCTCAAGAAACTTATAATCTGTGAGGAAAAGCTCCAGAAAGCTATAGAGAAACCTGAAGGCTTGGAGAGCCCAGAATTCAAGGGAGAGGAACATGGAAGGGGAGAGGGAGGCCCTGCTGTGATATTTTGTCTTCTTTGTAACTTCATCCTTGTCCAATCTGATTTATCATTTTGTAAGATCCTCCATGGTGGAATTTTTGCCAGGTAGGAGGAAGAAAGTGCAGACAGATTTTACCTTGATCAATTTGATATCATGGAATTTGAGAGCTAGGAAGGACCTCAACCACCATCTCACCCAACCTGTAGCACGGGTAGATTAGCTTATGAGTATTGATTCTTGCTGTAGGTGCAGATATTCCACACCCAGTTTGAGTCCTTGGGGAAGGTATAGACATTCTTGGGTGGCTTCCAATCTAACCACATTGGTTACTGGGGATTCTGCTTCTGGCCATAGCACACCACATATTGTGTGGTGATGAGCGCTCTGGTCCACTGCAGAGCTAGTAGGATTGATGATTCAGGAGTTTCTGAGCCAGAATTGAATGGGACTTAGAGGAACAACTCACCTATATATCAGACTCTTTCCTCAGAAGTTTCTAGTAAGGAAGGCTCTTTTGAGCTGCTGGATAAGGAAGGAGCACATGGCTGAATTCTACCTGGCCACTGTGTGTCTGTGAACACAAGATAACTCAGTTTCCTTTGTGCGTACCCTTTCCTGGTGTTAAGTGAATGACTACTCTAAGATGGGAGTTTCCAGGCAATCTGGTGAAATCAGGAAATCCAGAGGTCCAATCAGACTTAGTAGCAGAGTCCATTTGAGCAGTAGCCGCAGGAGCAGTAGCCTTAAGAGTCAGGAGGTGACTAAGTTCCAGCCTTGAGATGAGTGTGTCCAGGAAGCTATCTTGAACATGGCAAGGTCTGGAAAGAGCACCAGCACCAGCACCAGCACCAGCAGAGGCGTGACCTGGCCCAGCAATGGATAAACTTATCCAGCAAAGATGTCATGCCTTGCCAGGAGGAAGGCTGACTGAGTGGGTGGGCAACTCCTCCATCAATGACACCCTACCATGCAGAGGAAGACAATCCAGGAAAGAGAAAAGGACTTCCAGATCCAGGAGGTGGGAAGTCTGCTTTGGTATCACATTGTACTTATGTGTGTGCAACTTTACTTTTATCCTTTAAATTGAGCCCATTCTCGTGGGGGTGTGTGTGTGTGTGTGTGTGTGTGTGTGTGTGTGTGTGCCCCTTTACTTTTATCCTTTACAGTGAGCCCACTCTCCGGGGCTGTGTGTGTGTCTGTGTGTGTGCATGTGGGCATGTGTGTGTATGCTCATTTACCAATGATTTACAACATGCCTTTTCAGTAAATCCCTTTTTCTAAAAGCTAATGGAGTTCAGCTAATTCAATATTTAAATAGATTTTATTTTCTCTCCCATTCTCAAAACTTCCACTCCCTTGAGAAAAAGGAAAACAAAACCTTTGTTAACAAAAAATGTACCATCAAATGAAAGAGATTTCCACATCGATCACGCCCAAAACGATACACTGCCTTTTCCACACTGAGACCATCACTTTTCTATCAAGAGGTGGGTAGTATTTGTTAGCATTGGCCCTCTGGCATTGACTTGAGTCACTGTGTTGATCAAAGTCCTTGATTCTTTCAAAGACATCGGTTTACACAATATTGTTATTGTGTAAATTGTCTTTCTGGTTCTATTCCCCTTCATCTGTATCAGTTCACATGAATCTTCACAGGCTTTTCTCAAACCATACTTTCTATCTTTTCTTTCAGGGAAATAATATTCTATTACATCCAATTTTTTGATTGTTAATAAAGAGAATACCAGTGGGGCCTAATGAGTGACTGTAATTGAAAATAGCCCCTCAGAATTCCCCCTAGATCCATTAGCAGAGAAGTCATCAGTGCCCTTGGTGGGACCTGACCAGCCTGGAATGGAGATTGGGGAAGTAGCCATGAAAGGGGCTGAGATATGCTATACCCTAGGGGCTTATCCACAGAAATTTTGAAGTGTGGTTATAAAAACCTCCTGGAGAGTTCCTCCATCCAAGACTTTTATTATTGGATATCTTAGCAGTTTCCTCCTCATTTGCTTGAGAATATAATTGGCCAGTCTGTTTTCTGGTGAGTTCCCTTTAAAAGTCAGACTGATTCCTTTGAGGTACCATTTGCTTGTTTGAATGCTTAATATTAATTTCTGCTGTGTTATTGTCCCTGGCGTAAGGGTGGAAGTTACTATGAGAAGTGCAGAATGTGAATCTCTTAATGCTGGTGCTGAACAGTTTGCCCAGAGCACACTATTATAAACAGTCACAATTGGATGAGGTCACAAATGTTTTTCTTCTTTTGACTTATAAGCAAACTTAGATTGCATGTTCCCCAGTCCTGGTCCAGACATTTTTCTGAGAGTCATATGGTCAGCATATCCATAGGATAGTCTTTGTTGCTGGAGAAATCCTGAACATCCAACCCCCCCGCCCCCTCCAATCCCTTTTGCAAACCCTGAGCTTGGGGGGGTGTCACTTCTTCCTTGTTGAGCTTAATATGCCTGTCCCAGTGAGTGATGAGTTCAGTGGTTCAGAGGGAATTTTCTAGGTTTCACTGCAGAGACCAATTGGCAAAATTTGAGTTCTCTATATTATTCTGTGGATTCAGAGAATTTGGGTGTGAAAGGAAGGAAATAAATCAGTATTTATTAAACACTTACTACATGCCAGAGACAGGGTTTTACAATTAAGATCTCATTGGATCCTCACAGAAGGTAGGCACTATCATCACCCCAATTTTACAGGTGAGGAAATTGAAAAGCAGAGAAGTCAAGTGATTAGCGCAGAATCACACAGTCATTAAGTGTCTGTGGCTGGATTTGAACTCAAGTCTTCCTGACTCAGGCCCAGCATTCCAGCCACTGCATTCTAACTCCCTCATCTGTCATGGGACATCTGGGGTGTCTTGTCCAGTTGGACCCATCTCTGGAGCATCCCTGGCTAGAGCCAGGCACAGAGCCTCAGGGGGTTTGCAGCTGGAGCATCCAATTGTGACCACTTGAACTCTGCTTATTCAGCCAGGATGGGATTCCCCAAACTGCACTGTTATCTCTTTTAGGGGCAACAAGCTAACATGGAAAGGAGGCTGCTAAGCCATTTGTGAGGATCCCAGTGGGCCACAGGTTGACTTAGAAAACCACATATTAGCAGTATCTATGTTCCTCTGTAATTTGAATGTATTCTGTTAAACATTTCTCAATTTGTTTTCACTTGGTCCTGCTGCACTCTGGAGAACTGGCCACAATGAGGCCTGAAGGCACCCTTGATCTTGCCCATGTGGCTCCATCTTTTCCACAAGAGGACCACATGTGTAAGCTGTATGCAGAGCATAGTTCAATAACCTTGCTGAAAAAGGAAATCAGGTTAAGTTGTCCCGACTGCCATTGTCTGACTTGAGGTCCGGTGCTCTGTCCATGGTGCTAGGTATCTGTCTTCAGGTAAACATTTGGTCGCTGTTGGCTGGGAGTGTTGTAAGGAGACTGGTCCAAGCTGGGGTTGGACTGGACCCGCAACTTTACATTCTCTAATTCTATGTGTGGCAATGGGATATCTATGGCTTACCTCAAGGGTCACCTCCCACATGAAGCCTTCTCACCTAGTAAATTAGCTAAAGCTACTCTGGTTCCAATTTGTGAGACATCCTCTTGTAGAATGGGAGCTTCCTGATGGCCAGGATGGGTGCAGTTTCTATTTGTAACCCTTATGTTTAGCATAGTGTCCAATACTCATTGCTTAATTGGTTGATGATATTTTGCTTTGAGTCCTTGGTCCTGACTTATCTGCTCCTGAAAATGATCTCCCTTCTAGCCTTTGATTTTTAATTAATGCTTGTTAATTGATGATGGTTCTGCCACCAGTCTAGTAAAATCTCTCCCCACTCCAGTCTATCTTCCATTTGGATGTCAAAAGTGATCTTTCTGAAGGCCAATCATATTTCCTCACCCCACCCCCATTCAATAAACTCTAGTCTCTCCTCGTTACCTCCAGAATCAAATACGAAATCCTCTGTTTGGCATCCAAAGCCCTACACACTTTCCTCTTTTGAGTCTTCTTATACCTTACACCCCAAGGCATACTCTTCCATTCATTGACATTGGCATCTTGGCTGTTCTGCCATCCCTTAGCTCTTCCACTTGCTCTGGCTGCCTCCCATGCCTGGAATGCTCTCTCTGCCCCCTGGTTTACTTCAAGTTCTAATTAAAACCCTACCTTTCCCAGCCCCTCTCACTACCATCATTGTTAGTGCCCTCCCTCTGAGATTACTTCCAATTTGCCCAGTACATGTCTTGTATTTACATGGTTGTTTCCTTGTCTCTCTAATTAAATTGTAAACTCTACAAGGGCAAGGACTTTTTTTGGGATATCCAGCATTTGGCGCAGTGACTGGCCCATAGTAGATACTTCAGAAATGTTTACTGATTCATTGATGACCTCACAAGACTATTGGGAGATAGCCCTCAGGAGCCGCTCAAGAAATCTGGACTTCATAAACTTCCATTGTCCACGCTATGGCGGGGGGGGGGGGTTGTGGGGGAAACACCTGTCTAATGTAACAAGTATTTCTCCAAACACACCAGTAATGGCTGCTGGGTGGGATGGACCTCCCTGCACTATCTCCTTACCGCCACCCCCCCCCAATCTCCTGCACCCTTAGGATCTCTGGTGAAGAGTGGTGGAGAGGGGATTGGGAACAGTCCAAGTCCTGATGAAGACTCCCCTTTGTTGTCCAGCACAAAGGGTGCCCCACCAAGGCTCTGTCATCCTAACAAGCTTATGTTGGTGTTAGCTCCCATCAGCAAAACTTATCTTTTAGGATGTATCAAGGAGAATGGCTATGCCATCTATAGGGATACAATCAAACCCCAAACCGTTGCTTTCTGCCCTGTGGGATCCTCTAATTAATCAGGGAACTCTCCTGATGCCTGGACACAGAGCCCTTGGCAGAACCCTGGGGCTGCCCACATGCCTGTCCCCAGGGGAATTCACTGCTCAGGTGGATCGGCTCCAAGGGCACCTTTGGGCCTTCCCTCCCGGGGGCCCTGGGTTGCCTTGCAGAGTGACTTGGAGAGGGGCCCACAGAATGTTTTTTGTTTACTTTCTGGTGTGGTCACCAGCTCTGGGTGTGTATCTACATGTGCTTGTGAGTGCATGCATACATGTATGTATATGTGTGTGCTTGTATGATTTGTGTGTATATGAGAGAAAGAGACAGAGACAGAGAGACAGAGAGAGACATGATTTTCCCAGGCTGGAGAAGAATTTCCCTGTGCATGGAATCTTTCATGACAGGCATCTGGAAAGTTGGCTCTCTTCTTCTCCTTCCTACTCATTTGATTTGACAGCAGACGCGGAGAACGCACCCAGCCTCCCTCCCCAGCACTGGCTTTCAATCCATGACTGACCTGTCTTTCACCAAAGCTTTAATTAATCAGTTACTTTGCTGGGTTAGTTCAAGGCCAGAGGATGAGAAGCTCTCAGCTGGCCCCATGTGGCCAGACTGAAACTTTCTGAAAGCTCTGATTTAATTAAAATCTGACCACTCTTTTTTGGAGCAGGGAATGTGAGAGGCTGTCTGTGGATACAGAATCATAGCCCCGCAGGGGGCAGCATTCATACCCGACTATATCTCTTTACAGAGGAGACAACCAAAGCCCAGAGAGAGCCAGAGGTTTGCCCAAGGTCACACAGCATCAAGAAGTTGAGCTGGGACTTTGGCCTCAGAAAGCAGACCCGGGGCTCTTGCCATCGCCCTACACCGTCTCTTCAGCACTTAGCCGGGGTGGAATGGGCTCCTAGGTAGTGGTTCAGTGGGAGGGCTTCTGAACCCAAGCATCGATTCTCCTGGAGCACCTTGGGGATGCTGGCAGGGTTCTGGCCCTCCCTTCCCTTCAATGCCAGAGGCTTGACAGGAGCACTGGCTTTGATGGGAGCTAGGGGGCCTCTCTTGATGCAGCTCTCTGTCTCGACCTCTCAGATTTTGGAGGATAGATGAGACACTCACAGAGAAGAGGGACAGTCTGAATGGATGAGAGAGTGATCGCTGGAGGAAGGGTCATGGCTGAGGCCACCCTTGAGGGAGGCTTTCTGGGCCATTTAAAAAGAGCTCTCTGGCCACGGGGGCCCCTGGCACACTGAAGGAGTCAGGGGGGCTCCTCTGTCCAGGAGATGCTGAAGAATATGAGCTGGGAGACAGTGATTGGCTGGGATTCCACCAGGACACAGTATGTGGCAACAGCTCTAAAAGGTTCCTGTGGGGACTTACACCCACCATCTTGTCTGGGCCACAGGCCAGCCCTGTGAGCTCGAGCTCTACGCTGTGGGGATCACCAACTCCATTTTATCCATCAGCTCCCTGAAGCTTAGAGAGGATGGGCCTCCCTGATGGTCTCATAGCTACTCAGGTAGAATTTGTGCTCAGGACCATGCTGACATTAAGCAGAGTACTGCCCACTGTGCACCAGAGGATCTGAAAAGAGGAGGCTGGACAAAGGGAGCTTTCCTGCTAGGGCAAGCCAACTTTGAGGTCCCCTCCCCCCATCTCCTGCTGCCGACTGCCCCTCTGCTTATCCTCCATCTCTCCCTCTCTGCTGGCTCCTTCTTTCCTGCCCACAAATGCACCCATGTCACCCTCATCCTGAGAAACCCTTACTTGATCCTCCAGTCCCTGGGAGCTCTCCTATTTCCTCTCCCCTTGGTGGGCAAACGCTTCCAAAAGGCCCCATCCTTTAACACTCTCTCCTCTCCCTCTTTCCTTAACCCCTTCCATTCTAGCTTCAGACCTGGTCATTCCACTGAAACAGCCCTTTCCAAAGTGACCAGTGATCTCTTAGCTTCC
>NW_027187203.1:0-27969 GCF_028583685.1 Petaurus breviceps papuanus
TTTTTAACATTTGATTTCAAAACTTTGAATTCCAGATTCATTCCCTTCCTCCCTTGTCACCCACCCTTACTGGAAAGATAAGCAATTCAGTATAGGTTGTACATGTGGAGCTATGCAGAACATTTCCATGGTGGATAAATTGTAAAAGACTGACTATATTTCCTTCCCTCCTATCCCACCTCCCACTTATTCTATTCTCTACTTTGATCCTGTCCTTTTTCAAAAGTGGGTGCTTCCAACTTCCCTCTTCCCCAGCCTGTCCCCCTTCCATTATCCTCCCTCTCATCCTCTTGCCCCTACTCTCCTGTAGGGTGAGATTCCCTATTTAGTGTGTATTTCATTCCCTCCCAAAGCCAAATTCAGTGAGAATAAGGTTGTCCCATTCCCTTTTGCCTTCCTGTTCTTCCCCTCCATTGTAACCATTTTCCCTTGCCCCTTCTATATGAGATAGTTTGCCCCATTCTGTCTCTCCCTATCTCTTCTCATTATATTCCTCTCTCACCTCTTAATTTCACCTTTTAAGTATCATCCCTTCCTGTTAAATTGGTCCTGTGCCCTCTATCTATGTATACCTGTAAACATATATACACACACATTCACTTATGTATTCATATACCCTCCTATATAGACATATGTGTGTATACACACATTTCTATTCCCTTCATCTGTTCTCATGCAGAGAAAAGTTTTATCAGTTACAATTATCATTTTTCCATGTAGAGATGTAACTAGTTCAACTTTAATAAGTTCCTTATGATTTCTTTTCCCTGTTTACTTCTCGTGCTTCTCTTGCTTCTTGTATCTGAATGTCAAATTTTCTATTCAACTCTGGTTTTTTCATCAAGAATGCTTGAAAGCTTCCAGATCCTGTGTTAACCTGATTGTGTTTCCACAATATTCAAATTGTTTCTTCCTGGCTGTTTGTAATATTTTCTCCTTGATCTGGGAATTCCGGAACCTGGCTATAATATTCCTAGGAGTTTTCTTTTTGGGATCTTTTTCAGGAGGTGATTGGTGGATTCTTTCAACCTCTATTTTGCCCGCTGATTCTAAAACATCAGGGCAATTTTCTTTGATAATTTCTTGAAGGATGATTTCTAGGTTCTTTTTTTGATCATGGCTTTTGGGTAGTCCAATAATTTTAAAATTGTCTCTCCTGGATCTATTTTCCAGGTCAGTGGTTTTCCCAATGAGATATTTCACATTGCCTTCTATTTTTTCATTTGTTTGGATCTGTTTTATAGTATCTTGATTTCTGATAAAGTCACTAGCTTCCATTTGCTCCAATCTAATTCTGAAGGAATGATTCTCTTCAGTGAGCTTTTGAAATTCTTTTTCCATCTGGCAAATTTGACTTTTTAAGGCATTCTTCTCTTCATTGCCTTTTTGAACCTCTTTTGTCATTTGAGTTAGTCTGTATTTTAAGGTGTTATTTTCCTCAGTCAGGCTGTTGACTCTCATTTCATAATTTTCTTGCATTGTTCTCATTTTTCTTTCCAATTTTTCCTCCACTTCTCTTATTTGGTTTTCAAATCCTTCTCAAGGTCCTCTATGGCCTGTAACCCACTTGTATTTTTCTTGGAAGGTTTTGGTGCAGGAGTTCTGACTTTGCTGTCTTCCTCCTGCTCCCTGCTTTGATCCTTTTTGTCCCCAAATAGGAGTGTAAAGTTGGGTTGCTGTGCTTGCTTTGCTTCCCTTGTTTGCTCATGTTGCCACTCAATTACTTGACTTTTGGCCTTTTTGCCACAGTAGGACTCTGCTAACAGACAGGGGAGCTTTGTCACAATCTCTGGGGTTTTCTTAGCTGCCGGGAGTATTACTTGGGTACCCTCTGTGAAGCCTCCACACGCTCTGGCAAGTTGGTCGCACACCCCAGGACCTCCACCCTAGACTAAAATCCAGATCCAAGCAGGTTAAAGCAAGAGCGATGACCCCTCAGACTGGTTGCTTGGTCCCCCTGCAATCTGCAGGCCAGGAGCTGGAACAGCCATGTGGCTGCTGCTGCACGGCCCTTCGCCTAAGCTGCTTCTCCCCCAAGGGGATAAAGGCTGGACCACACTCCCAAACTCCCAAAATCCACACTGCACTGACCTCTCACTTTGTCCTTAGCATCTATGTGCTGCTGGTGATCCGAAGTCCTGCCAGTCAGTTAGGCCCGCCCTGAGGCTAAGACCTCTGGCTCCAGCAGGGCTGGGATTGGCTCCTAGAGCACTGCTCTGGCCCCTTCCTGCCGGCCTGCCAGGCTGTCCTCAGTGGGAGGTTAGCTCCTCTGTGTCATTTTGTGGGTTATGTAGCTCCAAAGTTTGTTCACATGAATTGGAGGAGGTGGAGTCCTGTTTCTACTCTGCCATCTTGACTGCACCCCCCGGAAAACAACTTCTTAACCACTAGAATTGTGCAAGTGTAAACTAATGACTATGAGACAGTAAGAATCAATCAAATTCAAAAGGATGAAAAAATAGAAGGAAATATAAAATATCTTATTGGAAAAGCAATTGACCTGGAAAATATATCCAGGAAAGATCATCTCAGAATAATTGGATTACCTGAAAGTCATAATCAGAAGGAGGCCCTGGACAGTATCTTTTAAGCAAAACACTGTCAAGGAGAGAAAAGGTAAAAAGAGAGGACAAACAGAAGGAAAAATATGATGGAGGGAAAATACACAGTTTATAATCATAATTGTGAATGTGAATAGGTTGAAATCTCCCATAAAAAAAGAAATAGCAGGGGCGGCTAGGTGGCACAGTGAATAGAGCACCAGCCCTGGAATCAGGAGGAGTTGAGTTCAAATTCAGCCTCAGATACTTAAACACAAAAAAACTCGCCGTGTGACCTTGGGCAAATTTCTTAACACCAATTGCCCTCCAAAAAAAAAAAATAGCAGAGACAATCAAAAACCAGAATCCTACAATATGTTGTTTACAAAAAACACACTTGAAGTGGAAAGACATACATAAAATAAAGGTAAGGGGACTAGAATTTATTATGCTTCAGCTGAAGTAAAAAAAAAAAAGCAAGGGTAACAATCCTAATCTCAGACAAAGTGAAAGCAAAAATAGACCCAATTAAAAGAGATAAGGAAGGAAAATAACATCTTGCTGAAAGGTATGATAGACAATGAAGTAATATCAATACTAAATATATATGCACCAAGTGGTGTAGCATCCAATTTTTTTTTTTCTTTTTGGAGGGGGGAAGGCAGGGCAATTCGGGTTAAGCGAGTTTCCCAAGGTCACACCATTACTAAGTGTTAAGTGTCTGAGGCCGGATTTGAACTCAGGTACTCCTAACTCCAGGGCCAGTGCTCTATTCACTGCATCACCTAGCCACCCCAGTATCCAAATTCTTAAAGGAGAAGTTAAATGAGTTACAGGTTCATGACCAAACAAAAGATAGAGAGCAAATAGATAATTTTGGTTATATTAAATTTAAAAAGCTTTTGCATGAACAAAAAAAAAATGCAGTCAAGATTAGAAGGAAAACAGAAAACTGTGAAACAATCTTTATATCAAGTGTTTCTGATAAAGGCCTCATTTCTCAAGTATCTAGATAGGTGAGTCAAATTTATAAGAGTGCAAGCTATAGGGGCGGCCAGGTAGTACAGTGAGTAAGAGCACCGGCCCCAGTGTCTGGATGACCTGGGGATCAAATCTGGGCTCAGACACTTAGCACCCACCCAGAAACACCTGGCCATGTAACCTTGAGCAAGTTACTTAACCCCAATTGCTTAAGAAAAAAAAGAGTGCAAGCTATTCCCATATTGATAAATGGTCAAAGGATATGAACCAGCAGTTTTCAGATGAAGAAATCAAAGCTATCTATAGGCATATGAAGAAGTGCTCTAAATCACTTTTGATTAGAGAAATGCAAATTAAAACAACCCTGAGGTACTACCTCACACCTATCAGATTGGCTAATATTGCAAAAAAAAAAAAAAGGAAAATGATAAATGTTGAAGAGGATGTGGGAAAAATTGGGACTAATACCCTGTTGGTGGAGTTGTGAACTGATCCAATCATTCTGGAGAGCAATTTTAAACTATGCCCAAAGGTTAACCAAACTGTGTGTACTTTTTGATCCAGCAATACCACTACTAAGTCTGTCCCAAAAAGATAAAAAAAAAGGGGGGGGGAGGACCTACACATGCACAATTAGTCATAGCAGTCCTTTTTATGGTGGCAAAATATTGGAAATTAAGGAGATGCCCAACAATTGGGGAATAGCTGAACCAGCTGTGGTATATGAATATATATGGTAGTAAGAAATGATGAACAGGTAGATTTTAGACAAACCTGGAAAGACTTGTATGAACTCATGCAAAGTGAAATGAGCAGAACCAGGAAAACATTGTATAAGTATCAGCAACATTGTGTGATGATCACCTATGAATGATTCAGCTCTTCTCAGAAATATAGTGATGTAAGACAACTATATGGGACTAATGAAGGAAAATGCTATCCACATCTAGATAAAAGAATGGATGGATGCAGATCAAAGCATATCTTTTTCAGTTACTTGATTCTTTTTCATGTTTTTTTTTCCTTTTGATCTGTTTCTTTCACAACTGTTACTAATATGGAAGTGTTTTACATGATAGCACATGTATAACTTATATCAAATTGCCTACCATTTTTAGGAAGAGGGGAGGTGTGGGAGATCAGGAGAAAAATTTGGAATTCAAAATCTTGTACATATGAATGCTAAAAATTGTCTTGACATGTAATTGGGGAAAAGACTATTAAAAATAAAAGACATAGGCAGTTTTCTTTCAGAATTTCTTAAAATATGCTATATAGATTGTGAGGCTGGGGGAGTGGAGTCAACATGGCGGAGTAGAAACAGGACCTCTGAGCAGCTCCGGCTCCCACCTTTCCCAATCCATGTAAAAGTGGCCTCTGAACAAACTTTGGAGCTACAGAACCCACAAAATGACACAGAGAAGCTAACCACCCACTGAAGACAGGCCGGCAGGAATCAGCCAGGGCAGCGCTCTGGGAGCTGAGCCCAGCCCCACACCAAGGTTTTAGCCCCAGGGCAGGCCTGACCAGCCGCCTGCTGGAGGGACGCCAGATCACCAGCAGCTGTGGTGGTCCAGAATTATCAACACAAAGATGCGAAGGACAAAGTGAGAGGTCAGTGCGGTGTGGACTTTGGGACCCAGTAGTTGAGAGTGCATCAGCTTTTGCCCCTGGGGCGAGAAGCAGCAGCATGGCAGCTTCAGCTCCTGGCCTGAAGACTGTAGGGGAACCAAGTGAGCAGTCTGAGGGGTAATCACTCTTGCTTTAACCTGCTTGAATCTGGCATATGATCTAGGGTGGACATCCTGGGGTGTGTGACCACTTGCCAGAGCATGTGGAGGCTTCAGAGAGGACACCCAACTAATACCTCCGGCAACTGAGAAAACCCCAGCATTTGGAACAAAGCTCCCCTGTCTGGTGGCAGAATCCTACTGTGGCAAAAAGCCCAGGGGTCAAGTGACTGAGTGGCGACATGACCAGGCAAAGGAAACAAAGCAAACAGAGGAATTCAACATTAGACTCCTATTTTGGGGACAAAAAGGATCAAAGCATGGAACAGGAGGAAGACAGTGAAGTCAGAACTCCTGTACCAAAACCTTCAAAGGAAAATACAAGCTAGTTACAGACCATAGAGAACCTTGAGAAGGTAAGAGAAGTGGAGGAAAAAGTGGGAAGAGAAATGAGAATGATGCAAGAAAATTATGAAATGAGAGTCAACAGCCTGACTGAGGAAAATAAAACCTTAAAATACAGACTAACTCAAATGGCAAAAGAGGCTCAAAAAGACAATGAAGAGAAGAATGCCTTAAAAAGTCAAATTTGCCAGATGGAAAAAGAATCTCTAAAGCTCACTGAGAAGAATCATTCCTTCAGAATTAGACTGGAGCAAATGGAAGCTAATGACTTTATGAGAAATCAAGATGCTGTTAAACAGATCCAAACAAATGACAGAATAGAAGGCAATGTGAAATATCTCATTGGAAAAACCACTGACCTGGAAAATAGATAGGAGAGATAATTTAAAAATTATTGGACTACCTGAAAGCCATGATCAAAGAAAGAACCTAGAAATCATCCTCTAAGAAATTCTCAAGGAAAACTGCCCTGATGCTTTAGAACCAGAGGGCAAAATAGAGGTTGAAAGAATCCACCAATCACCTCCTGAAAAAGATCCCAAAAAGAAAACTCCTAGGAATATTATAGCCAGGTTTCAAAATTTCCAGATCAAGGAAAGAATATTACAAGCAGCCAGGAAGAAACAATTTGAATATTGTGGAAACACAATCAGGATAACTCAGGATCTGGCAGCTTCTACACTGAGGGATCGAAGGGCTTAGAATATGATATTCTGGAGGGCAAAGGAGCTGGGATTAAAACCAAGAGTCACCTACCCAGCAAAACTGAGTATCATGTTTCAGGGGAAAATATGGTCATTCAGTGGAATAGAGGACTTTCAAGCATTCTTGCTGAAAAAAACAGAGTTGAATAGAAAATTTGACATTCAGATACAAGAAGCAAGAGAAGCATGAGAAGGTAAACAGGGAAAAGAAACCATAAGGAACTTATCAAAGTTGAACTATTAACATTCCTTCATGGAAAAAACGATAATTGTAACTGATGAAATTTTTCTCAGTATGAAAATAGTTGAAGGGAATAGAAATATATATTTCTATATTGGAGGGTATATAGGCGTATGAATACATATGTGAATGTGTATGTATATATATATGTTTACAGGTATACATAGATAGAGGGCACAGGACCAATTGAATAGGAAGGGATGATACTTAAAAGGTGAAATTAAGAGGTGAGAGAGGAATATAATGAGAGGAGATGGGGAGAGACAGAATGGGGTAAATTATCTCACATAGAAGAGGCAAGGAAAAATTGTTACAGTGGAGGGGAGGAACAGGAAGGCAAAAGAGAATGTCAATCTTATTCTCATTGAATTTGGTTTAGGGACAGAATGACATACACACTAAATAAGGTATCTCACTCTACACGAGAGTAGAGGGGAAGGGAAGAGAGGGGGGGTAACGGAAGGGGAGGGCAGGCTGGGGAGGAGGGAAGTTGGAAGCACCCACTCTTGAAAAGGGATGGGATCAAAGTGGAGAATAAAACAAGCGGGAAGTGGGATAGAAGGGAGGGAAATATAGTCAATCTTTTACAATATATCTACTATGTTAGTGTTTTGCATTAGCTACACATGTACAACCTATACTTAACTGCTTATCTTCCTAGTAAGAGTGGGTGACAAGGGAGGAAGGGAATGAATCTGGAATTCAAAGTTTTGAAATCAAATGTTTAAAATATATATATATATATATATATATATATATATACTATTATTAATACTATTTTACATGTAATTGGGAAATAAGATGTACAGGCACTGGGGCATAGAGATTCATCTTGGGCTACTGTAAAGTTGGAGGGGATATGGGAGAAGATATGGGAGAGACCAGAATGGAGGAGGGGATATCCTGTGGGACTGCTATTTTGGGGTAGTGGGTAGGGGAAAAAAGGGGAGAAAATTTGTAACTCAAAATCTGGTGGAAATGAATGAAGTAAATCAGAACTTAATAAAGCATTTGAAAAAAAATTTTTTTTAAATAAAATAAAATATGCTATATAGACTTTTTGTATTTTTGGTCTTGACCAAATGATTAGTAGTCCAATGATTCTGTAATTGTCCCTCATCTTTCCAGATTAGTTGTTTTTGCTGTGTTAGTTTACATTTTTGTCTGTTTTTCCAGTCTTCTAACATTGCTTTAATATTTCTTGTTGTCTCATGGAGTCATTATTTTCCATTTGATCTATGCCGATTTTCAGGGAGTTTGTTGCATAGGTAAGATTTTGTACCTCTGTTAACTTAGCTGTTAATTTCTTTCCAATTCTTTCTTCCATAACTCTCATTTCTTTTCCTTTTTTTCCCATTAAACACTTTCTTTCCATTTATAAAAATATATTTAACTTCATTCTCCACCCCCCACCCCCAGGGATTCTGGTTGAACTTGTGCTTAAGGTGTTTTCCTCTGAGACTTTGCTTATAGATATTTTAAAGTCACTCTCTTTTCTTGGTTTGTGTCTTGAGCTTTTCTGTCACAATAGCTGCTTATGGCAGATTTTTTTTTTTTGTCTGCTCATTCTTCTAGCCTACTTCTTAACTTCAGACTTGAAGTCAGGGCTTGATTCTGCAAGGAAAATGTCTGGGCTAGTCCTGCTGCTGCTTTTTTGGAGGTATTGAGTGTTGTGTTATTCAAGGATTTCAAGGACAGTTCAGGCTGCGGACCTGTAAGCTTTCAGTTCTTCTAAAGTTGTCTGATTCAGGGCAAAGTCTGATTTCTGCCTTCCTAGTTTGAGTTCTGCATATTCCTAATTTGGATTTGAGATTGAACAAGTCTGTAGGCATACCCCAGTTGAAATTCCAGCAGACTATTGCTGAATTCAGCCATTATCAACAACCTTGATGACTCCACTTGTTCATAGTGATAGAAATGTGTGCCCTCTTTTGGTCTGGAGTTCCACCTCTGATTACTCTGCTTCAGATTGAGGTAGAAGCTAGAATTGCAACCCTGCTACACCCTTCAGGTTAGATACACATAGCTGCTGCTTGCTTCTGAATTTACCCCTGTTTGGTATCTCTCATAGGGCCTATGACTGCTTTTCTTTTTTTTTTTCCTTTTTTTTGGAGGGCAATTGGGGTTAAGTGACTTGCCCAAGGTCACACAGCTAGTTTTTGTGTTAAATGTCTGAGGCCGGATCTGAACCCAGGTCCTCGTAACTCCAGGGCCAGTGCTCTATTCACTGTGCCACCTAGCCGCCTCCCTATGACTGCTTTTCACACTGGAACTTAGAGTCAAGGTATAGGTCCCATCCTTAGTCCAGCTTGCATCTGTGACCTGGAATTTGGCAGTGAGCAACGGATCTGCCAGTTGACACCAGTTCCTGTACTCTATACAAGTTTAGGCTTCTCCAAGGTGGATTTTAGACCTCTTCTTGGCCTGGTACACACCCTCTCCCTACACTGGACTGCCCTGTGGGGCCAGTCCTCACTAGTTTTTATCCCCAGGTCTACAGACCTCTATTGTCCTGTGCCAACCTGGGCTGGAAAAATGACTCAATATTTTTTTTTTTCTTGATCAACACTCAGCCTGGTGTGTTTTGTAAACCTGCTTGGAGGACTTGTGGGATAGAGCTAGTTAGTCTATATTTCTTCCTTCAACACTGTCATCTTGACTTAGCCTCCTAAAGCAAGTTTTATTTAGGAATACTTTCATCTTTCACTATAACATTTTTGATCGTCCTTGTGCCATTATTTTACATTAATTTTTAGAGGTATCTAAAACTTGTTCAAAATCCGCTTTGACTGGCATTCTTCTGGTGTTTTCTCTCTTAAATACATGTTATTTTTTTAAAGTTATTTTCTTGTTTTCTTCAAGCATTTTCAACAAGTTACTCATTTATTTGACAGAATTTAAGAAGATTTTTCTTTTAAGGCTTATCCAGGAAACAGATATCAAAATTTGTTTAGTACATTGGAATTGCTGGTGACATCAAATAGTCTTGAATTTATTTTTATCTATTTCATTTCTCTCTGCTGCCCTCTGCTGTTAAGAGAAGATCTTATTATTCTTTGCTTCTAAGTGCCTAGGAAGACAGTATGATTAGAATCAGAATCTTAGATGTAGAAAGGTCCTAGGTGATAGTCAAACCTGCATGTGAAGAATAAATCAACTTTCTAGATGATAAATAGTAATTTAGCCTTTTCTTGAAGATATCCAGCTATAGGGAATTTATTACCTCTGTTGTCAGCCTATTCCATTTTTGGATAACCCTAATTGTTATCTCCCCTATATTTCAGTACTTTGATGCATCTGTGATCTCATTAGTATGTGTACTTTTCAATAATGCAGCTCACAACCCATCCATGCCTCTTCATCCTGTATAATTCTTATCCGTGACCTATTAATCTTCTATAAGATCTCCTATCCCATGCTGGAGGCCTTCTTCTTCTCCCCTTTTTTTAAAAATACTTTTATTTTTATTGATACCTATTTTTACATTACAGGCATTTATGAATTACTCCCAACTTGTGATAAAGTTAAAAAGTTAAGTAAAAACTAATAATATAGCAACTTCAACTGAGAGTTCATGGAATATTTCATGTCTGTAGCTCTCTATTTTTTTTAATTAAAAGAAATCTTATTTTCTCTCCCTCTCACCACACACCCCATTGAAAAAAAACAGAAGAGGAAAGAAAAGAAAGAAAATTTCTTGCACCAAATATAGTTAAACAAAACAAATTCTCCTGATGGCTGTACACAAATATATATCTCAGTACACTAAACCCAGTACTTCAAGGTTGGTTTGGTTTTTTTACACTATTGTATAAATTCTTCTCTTGCTTATACTCATTTCATTTTTCATTAGTTTATAAAAGTCTTCAAAATTGTTGATTTTTATAATATAATGGTTTTATAATATCATGGGGCAGTTAAGTAGCATAGTGGATAGAGCATTGGGTTTAGAATCAGGAAAACCTGAGTTCAAATCCCACTTCAGACACTTATTTACTAGATGTGTGAGCCTGGGCAAGTCACTTAACCTCTGTCTTCCTCAGTCTCCTCAGCCATAAAATGGGAATCATACTACCAGGTTTGTTGATAGGATCAAATGAAAACATTTTGCCTGGCACATAGTAGGTACTTAATAAATGCTTGTTCATTTCCTGTTTATAAATTGTTCTTCTGTTTCTGCATATTCATTTTGCTCTATTTCATATAACTCCGTGTCTTTTTAAAATAATCTATTTCAAATAAAATAAAATAAAATAAAATAATCTATTTCCTCATTTCTTATTATATAATAGTACTCTATCACATTCACGTACTACAACTTATTTAGCCTTTCCGCAGTTATTGAACATCCTCTTAAATGCCCAGGTTTTTTTGCTACCACAAAAATTGTTGCTATAAATATTTTTGTACATAAAGGACATTTTCTTCTTTCTTTGATCTTTTGATCTTTTAACATTGGAAGTAATTTTTTTAGGGTTTTCTTTTTCTTTTTGGAGGGCAGGGCAATTGGGGTTAAGTGTCTTGCCCAAGATCACACAGCTAGTAAGTGTTAAGTGTCTGAGACTGTTAGAACTCAGGTCCTCCTGACTCCAAGGCTGGCACTCTATTCACTGAGCCACCTAGACGTCCCTGGAAGTTTTTTTGTTTTTTGTTTTTTGCCTTTTTGGAAGGCCATTTGGTTTAAGTAACTTGCCCAAGGTTACACAGCTAGTTTTTTTGTGTTAAGTGTCTGAGGCCAGAACCAAACTCAGGTCCTCCCAACTCCAGGGCCGGTGCTTTACTCACTGCACCACCTGGTCACCCCCTGGAAGTCATTTTTAACAGTGGAAGTCACAGTACTGTGCTTTAGTTATCCCTTGTTCTCACTACATGACTGGCTCATCTTCTTTTCTAGTAATATGTCTCTTTGATGATATTCTTGGCAACACTTCTCCTTCACTATTTTTTATTGTAAAGGTTGTATAACTTACTCACCTACATCATACAAGTACATCATATGAGTATGATTTTTAGGTATAGGATATTCCCCTCCTTTGCCTTTTAAGGGACCTGCAATTTTAATTCTTTGGGGAAAGAAAGTCATTTCTGTACTTACATCTTTTAAGGAATCTTGTATGATTTTACCACACACACACACACACACACACACACACACACACACATACACTTACATACACACTCACATAAGATATTTTCCCAGAATACATTTCAGGTAGCATTTTTCACTACTGAATCAAATTTTTTTTTCTTTTTGGTATAAGTACAACCACATCAGCATAATGTATTCTTTGCATTTTCAGGCAATTTTATGACTATTCCAGATATGACCTGATGTAAAATATCATTTGCTAAAGCCTACCTGTCCCTTCATGAGCCTTCTTCAAAGAAGTTCTCAGTACATGTACAAATTATTCTCAAAGATTTTTATAAAAATAGGGAAATAGGCTATGGGTTAGAAGTTATAGATATCTTCTTGATAATTTTTTTCAGTTATCACTGTCTATGATTTTTCTAAAGTATTTACATACTTCTTTCTTTCAAACATCTAATAGAATGTTTGCTCCTCAGTGTCGGGGATTATCCCATTTTTGTATATGTATCCTCATTGCCTATTACAATGCCTCGTAGATAGCAATAAATACAGTCAGTAAATATTTGTTAGCTTATTGAGCATTGATCCCTCAATACAATCAAAACTGTATCATATTCAATGTGCCCTTCTTCCATATACTTGATCTAGTCTATCTGTTTTTCTCATCTTTGCTTTCTTTAGTGCTTTTTCTACTTTCTCATATAGCACATCGGAAACTATGTTAGAGTCCAAATATAGTGACTTCATTGTTATTAATGAATAACAAAAGTCATATACATTTTTATGGATCTTTTGTATTTTTTTTTGTCAGTTCATTGTCCTCCAAGTTACATTCTTAAGTGTAGTTCCCTTTTGGATAGCTCTGCCTGGGTGTTCCAAAAACATCTGAAACTCATATCCAGAATGGAACTCATCATTCTCCCACCTCCACAGGTTTCTCCTCCAAACTTTCCTATTCCTCTTAAGTACATCATCATCCTCCCTATGACCCAGGTCTATAACTTTGGAGCTATCTTTGATCCTTCTCCCTTACCTACCTATATCCAATTAGATACCAAGTAATATCAATTCTACTTCTGCATTTCTTATATCCATCCCCTTTTATCCTCTCAGACAAGTATCACCTCATACTGGTTCTCATTCTCTCTTGTTTAGATAATATCATGCCCTTCTAAATTATCTCTGTGTTTATAGTGTCTTTGCTCTTTAATCTATTTTCCACATAGCTACCCAAATAATATTCCTCGGGATAAAGTCTGACCTCATCACCCCTGATAAGAAAACCATAAGGATAAAATGCAAACTCCACATCATGACATTTAAAGTCCTCTACAATCCAGCTCCAGCTAACTCTTACAGACTGTTTACCCTGTATCCATTCCATGTTCTTGCCAAACTGAAGCACTAGTTGTTTCCTGAACTCAGCATACATCTACTTATCTGTATTCTTACAAACAACCTCTCTGCCTATAATGAACTCATATATGTTTTTAAGAATGCTCATCTTCTTAATATGGAAATATGTTTTACATGACTGCACATCTATAGTCTATATCAAATTGATTGCCTTCTTAAGGAAGGGGAGGGGAAGGAAAGGAGGGAGAGAATTTGGAACTCAAAATTTTTCAAATGAATGTTAATGATTCTTTTTACATGTAATTGTAAAATCAAATATTAAGAGAGAGAGAGAAATTGGAGAAGGCTTCCTGTAAAAGGTCGAATTTCAGTTGGCATTTAAGGAAACCAGGGAGATAAGTCATGGGAACAAAAGATGTAGAGTGTATCAGACCTAAGGGATAGCCAAAATGCCCTGAAATGAGAGATGGAGTATCTTGTTTGGAATGAAGAGTATGTGTCAGGGAGTAAGGTGTAAAAAGACTGGAAAGGTAGGAGGGCACTAGGTTTTGAAGGACTTAGATTGCCAAATAGAGCATTTTGTATTTGGTCCTGGAGGCACCTGAAAGTCTCTAAAGTGGCATTTCTCCTCTATCAGATTGTTTCATAAAATTATCAACAAATAATAAACACAGTGAAGCCTTTAAAAAAAGAGTTCTTGTCTTCGAGATTCCTCCCTGAAGTCTTTCTTAGACCCCTCTCATTTGTTACTTCTTCTCTTTCATAATCTACAAACAGAAAAATATTGGACCTATGATTTCATTGATAAAGAAAATTCTCAGAGGAGGATTATCTTATCAATAGACCTCAGCACCTTCTGCATTTTATAGTCTTAGAGAGTTGCCTAGAACACTGAAAGGTTAAGGCATTTGTCTGTTGTTTAGTTAGCATGGACCAGAGAGAGGACTTGAATAGAAGTGTTCTTGGTTCTGAGGTCAACTGTCTATCAGCTGTACCATGTTGTATCTCATAATCTGAAAAACATAAGGTATATAAGTATGATAATCAAGAATACCTCCTAAAACATATAAATATAGGCTTTTGGGGTGGCCAGGTGGTGCAGTGAGTAAGAGCACCGGCCCCGGCATTGGGAGAACTGGGATCGGTTCCGGCCTCAGATACTCGGCAGCCACACAAAAATAACTGGCCGTGTAACCTTGGGCAAGTTACTTAGTAAACCCCAACTGCTTAAAAAAATTTATATATATATATATATACATATATACATATATGTATATATTATATATAATATATAGAGAGACTTTCAATTGATGTCAAATGTCAGAAAAGGAAAGAGTATTCTAGTGAGATATGTCCTTTTGCTGAGGAGTTAATAAGAGAAACATACTAGTTAGAAAATAGTAGGCTATCCCTACCAAATAAGAAAGTGAGAAACTTACTCTTACCCTTCAAATTACCTTGTATTTACTTATCATATTTACATATTGTGAGAGGGAGCATAGCATAATTGATATAAAGCTGTCATTGGAGCCAAGACAACCTAGATTCAAAGTCCTATCTCTGACACAGTTGAGCTATGTGATCCTAAGCAAGTCACTTAGCCTCTTAATGATCTAAACAACTCTCTAAGACAAGAATTTACAGAGAAGGTACCAACTTCATTGGTAAAGAGTGTTTCCTCATCCTAGAGATCCTAGGTTCAGCACCATTTATTTATTTATTTGTTTGTTTGTTTATTTATTTTTGCCTTTTGGAGGGCAAATGGGGTTAAGTAACTTGCCCAAGGTTACACAGCTAGTTTTTTTGTGTGTGGGTGTTAAATGTCTAAGGCCAGAACTGAACTTGGGTCCTCCTGACTCTGGGGCCAGTGCTTTACTCACTGCGCCACCTAGCCTCCCCAGCACCTTTTATATACATGTTATATCCACCCATAGAAAGTCAGTTCTTTGAGGACAGGGACTATTTCATTTTTATCTTTGTATTCTCGGTGCCTTGCTCCAAGACCAGCTTTCTATTTTATATTCCACCATGTCTTTCCACACTGCCTAATCATCTGCGTGTATCTAATATCAATGAAATCACAGGTTCAGTTCTTCTTCCTATACCTAGTGCCTAGAACAGTGCCTAAATTGATTTAATAAATGGAAATTTGTTCATGTAAAATGCTGTATTTATTTTATATAATAAGATATAGATATAGGATACCTATAAGATATCCTAATACAGAAGCTCTGTTCTTGCTAGGTTGAATAGATCCTTAGTACATAGACCCTAAGGAACAGACATGTACTATCTGAGGACAAGCTTGACTAAATGCCAGAAAGCTCATCCCAAAAAGGTTGGCCCCTAATGACAACTCACATGTGTGTGCATGTGTGTATGTATATAAAATATATATTCATATATGTGTGTATCTCTAGAATCTATGCATATATATGCATGTGTATCACACATATGTGTGTTATATTTATATATACATGACATATACACACATACATACATAATCCACAAAAACTAATCGGGAGTTTATCTGTGCAATAGAAATTTGAAAGATTTCAAAAGCAAATAATTATTTGGGATATTTTACAACAAGAAAAAAATTAAACACAAATCTTAATCTAGCTTCTTCCTCATACAAGCTGTAAGAGAAAGAGTTTTATAGTATTGTGTGGGTGCTAATTTGACAAAAGTAGTTGTTAAAGATAAGAACCGTAGAAAAGAAGGAGATGAGGAGGAAAGTTCTCCTTTACTCAATCGGTCTTGGCTATTAGAAGGAATAGAAAAAAAAATTAGAAAAGAAGGTCATTTTGTCATTTTGATTGCACTGCCCCATTTGATAGACATCGTGTTGACTGTTAAGAGATATCAGTTTTTGGCACCTTTTTTATGAGTTTTTTCAAAGATGTGGAATCATGGTTTTTTGCCTTACCTTGGCGTTTACTTAAAATGATTTTAATCTTTTTTTAATTTTTATTAAAAAATTTGAGACATTCTAGAAATTTATTTCCCAATAATATTTTATTTAACAAATACTCTTTTTATGTCCTTCACTTGTCTAATCACCAGCCCTAAATCTGCCTTTTGCTTTCTGAATTCTTATTATCTATCATAGCATATAGTTAGCAGAACCATGGTTTGAACTTTTGTGGATTTTATTCTTCAAAGAAACCATCTCCTACCTTAGTCCTACACCTAGTGTGTAATTGTATCTGTCATCCTTAGATCTCTAGCTGTGCTGGCCCTTATCAAATGCCTCTCAGTGATCTAGGCAACTCTAAATAAAATGCAAAAAAGATTCTGAGGTCCATTGATAGAAGGAGCTTCCTCATCGAAGCGTTTCCTATAACAGTGAAATCACAGATCTAGTATTTTCTCCTTGGTGCATTGTACCTAGGTTTGGTTTGGTTTTTTTTAACCTTTAAGGCTTTCATTTTTTTTTCATACCCTTTTAGTCCTTTTTTCTACTACATCCTTTACTCAGTTACACTTAATAAATACTTCTTGCTAGCCAAAAATGCTATCTTGAAAGGGATGTTGTAGTGAAGATTAGGAAGGACCTGAGTTTGAATATTGTGTCTAACAATAGTTTTGTGTCCATGGGCAAGTCACATAACACCTCTTAGCCTCATTTTTCTCTATAAAATGGGCAAAATAATACCTTGCTTTATTCACAAGGTTATTTGGATGATCAATTGAAATGAAATGTAAATCACTTTGATAATCTTAGATTGCTATATAGAAATGTCAATTACTAGTATTAATGAACATGTAATTAAATGTTTGGTAAATTGAAATGTATTGTCTATTAAAAGCAAAACATTCTGCTAGGTCCTGGAGATACAAAAATAAAGACACAGTTCTTCCTTCCAAGAGTTTACAGTATCAGGAGAGATCAGATGTGGCATACATAACTAGACTACAAATTAGATTGTAATAAGTACATAGGAGAGATAAGAACTCCTAAGAGAAATGGAGTATTAGGTGAGATTCAAATAGAAGGGGAACACTTATTTGGGGGGAATAAAGAAAAAGCTTAAAGGAGAAGGACTTCATCTGGAGAAAGAGTTTTAAAGTTTTTCAACTATGAATAAGACCAGAGGTTGAATTTGTGGAGGGAAAATTTGGAAGAACTTGACAAATAAAATTACTCAACCTGGAGAAATAGATGGGCTAAAGCCAAAAACATTCAAGAAAATGCAAGGTGAACTGAAAGTTCAAGGACACAGATTTGACTTCATAGCCAAATGGTGCATGATGCTGGCAGAAACTTCTTGTTGTTTTTTTTGTTTTTTTTGCCAAAGTGCTTTTCAGTTTTGCCACCAGTTCTTGTCGAATAGGTTTTTACTTCTTAAGTAGTTATGTTCTTGCATGTATCAAATATTGGAATATTTACTTTTCATATTTTTAACCAATACCAAATAATTTCAAAGCCTTCCTTTTAATAACATAGTTTGTACCCCAGGCATTTGAGTTGTAGTTTCCCTTCCTACTTCCCCCACCCCCATTATTTGCCTTAAAATTCCAGGCTTTTTGTTCTTTCAGATGAATTTAGATATAATTTCGTTTAGGTCTCTTAGGTAAGTCCCTTGGTAGTTTGATTTCTATCATTCATTTATGAGTGTGAGAGTAAGATGATTATGGAAGCAATGTGTAAGCTGACTATGAATTTCCAAATGAAAAAGGATTTATTAAGCATTGAAGCACTCTGCTAAGTGCTGAGAATTAAAAAACATAAGCAAAGACAATACCTGCCCTTGTGGAGTTTACAGTTTAATTGGAAAAGTCCATAAATATAAGGGAACAACATGGAGGGAGGGGCATTCTGATTTGGAAAGTTATAGTGATAAAGAGTGGATCCAAGAGGAAATGTAGATTGACACAACCTTCCTAATAGTTGTGGCAAAGTTGATTGGGTGATGATTTCTGAACTGAAAAGGAAACAAAATATGTATGGGGTACCTTGTGCAGTGTTAAGGAGGGGGAGAAATAAAGTGGAAAATGGCTGGAGCAGCTGGCCTAGTGTAATAACGCATACATGAAGCACTCGTTAGTTAGGACTTTAGAGCCTGTAGGGTAGGAATTCCAGAGCTAAAAATATTAAGTCTTCTTTAGCAAAATTTACTGGTCCAGAAGCTCACAAAATGGTGAGAATATAAAGTGGGAGAAATTAGAAATGGGAAAGCCAATTAGGAAGTGACACAATAGTCTGTGTGAAATGTAATAAGGACCTGAACTAAAGTTGTAGCAATAGGAATGGTAAGGAGGTGACTAATTTAGGAAATATCATTGATGGTAACATTGGTAGGATTTAGCAGCTGATTGGATATGAAGCATGTTGGAAAAAGAAGTAAAAAGTGAGCCAAGATAACAGGAGAAGAATGGTGCTATTAATAAAAATGGAGAAGAGAAGAAGAGCAAATTTGAAGAGTATAAGATAATTTGATTTTTGGAAATGTTGGGATGTACAGCACATGGCTGGCAAAATGGGGCTACAGTTCAATTAGTGATATTCTTTTTTCATTAATATAGAGGAAAACCTAAATAACCTAAAAGTTATTTTCACTAAAACAACAAAAGCAAAGTTTTTCCTTTATTTACATAATTATGATCAAATGGGGTCCGTTTTTAATTAGTTTCTTGTTTACACCATAGAAAAATCTCATTTGCCCTTTTTCTAATTTATTTGAGTCTGTTTCTCCGCTATTAATGAAAATCCTATAAGCCATCTTTCCTTTTGTTCTTTTGTGTGTCTTCTCACACATTTCTAAGGGTTTTTTTTATTCTACTTTTGTCATTATAGCAATGACAAGGTTTAATTGCTGAATCCATCACAGATCAATAAATATTTGTTTATTGCATAGGGAAACAAATCTGCCACCGCCATATTATCTTTTGTAGTTCATTTGAAGATAGCTTCTCATTCCATGTTCTTTAGAGCTACTGCAGCTATATTTTCATTCAATAAAATATGTTTGCCTTTAAAATTTGAGCTCGCCAAATATAACATACTGCATTGCTCTCTTGTTCAAAAATTTTTTCTTCTCATTTGTTTAAGCATGTTTATGAGAAGTATCCAAATACTTTATGGACACTATAGGTTTATACCTATACCATGGGGATGTTAGGAAAAAGTACTCCCCAATTTACATGTGGAAAAAAATGAAATGTCAGGTCATGAGGCATTTTCTGTTGATTTGAGTGTATCAATGATGAAGTTAGGAATCAAATTTGCCTATATTAATGTCCTGGTGTACACCAAACAACCAAAAGTATTGTCTTTTGAAACCTAGAACATTCATATTTTCCATGCCTATTTCATATTTTTAAAAATGTATTATTGTATTTTGGACAAGAAGTCAGAAAAACAAAAGTTGCAAACTTCTGAATGTTTCCTTCTGGAAGCTCTATTAATTCTAGAACCTTGTTACAGCATGATAGCAGTGGCAGATTTCTCTCTGCACGTTAAATAGTATATTTCAAGTTATTCAAACTGACATCACATAAATAGATAATAAAATCTAATGTTGCCTAATCATCCCAACTTTTGTTTATCTACTTACTAGAGATATCTAAGAATCTGAAAAGAAAATATGCTAAAGTTCTTTCTAGATATAATGTATTCTAGAAATGAAAGGAAGTCTTTGTGAAACTTTTGTGTGATATAAAAAAAAATAATTGAATAAAAGTTCCTTAATTTAGGGTAGTTATGCCAGGAAATCATCTAGTTTACATCTTATTTATATCTGGTAATCATTTTATTTAACCACTTTACTCTTTAACAACATGCTAAATTCATTTTGAAAATTTTTTGTTGCAACTTTTCCTTCATGGAACATATACTTACAGTTTTGTTTCCCCTGTAGAATGAATATAAGTGCAATGAAGGCAGGGACTGTTTTATTTTTGTTTGCCAGCATCTTTCATATTGCCTGGCCCATAACAATAACTAATGAGTGTTTACTATACAAATGAGTGTGCTTCTGACAGGCCTTCCAGGTAATCTACACTACTTTGTCCCTAGCACACTAGTTTTCTCAAGTCTTACTTTGCTTTGTACATCTACATTTCATTTATGAACATTTATTAATATACCATGTTGCTTTTGTATAAAGAAATCCCTTCTATTTTTGTCTTTTAATAAAATTTAAACAGATCCCTCATATCTTAAATAGAAGAGTATTGTGAAATTTCTTGTTTCCAAAACAGTTAGGTAATGTGAATGAGATACATGTTATCAAACATGGCAAATGATTCATTTTAATTAACTATACTTCTTTGCTACAAGGGAGTGCTCAATGTGGGGAGAGGAGAGGATAATTCCTTCAGAAGTAGCATCAATGTAACCAAAAGAGCATCTACAAAACATGTTTTTTTTTAAAGGTAAATAATGAAAAGTTTAAAAATCTAAGTGGTAGGGGTGGCTAGGTGGCACAGTGAGTAAAGCGCTGGCCCCAGAGTCAGGAGGACCTGAGTTCGTTTCTTTTCTTCTCTTCGTTTTTTTTCAGACAATTAACACACACACACACACACACACACACACAAGCTAGCTGTGTACCTTCGGCAAGTTACTTAACCCCAATTGCCCTCCAAAAGGCAAAAAAAAAAAAAATCTAAGTTGTTTAGTGGGAAAAGTATACAAAAACATGTAATGTTAGGAATTCAAATCATAATCAATCAATGAAGGTGTATTTATTAAACATGGACTATGTACCAGATACTGTGTAATACCAGGAACTGGAATTAAAAATAAAAAAGTGATTCTGCTCTTATGAAGCTTACATTTTGTTGGAGACTAATTGTAAATAGCTCTTCCCTGAATGTATTACTGCACCTGTAATTTTTCTAGTTAAATTTAATTTGTTGTTCAACAACATTATAATAGTCAAAGGAACTATTACCAGGTATAATCAAATAACTGAAAAAACATTCCTTTCTTTAAGTTTGTCTCACATATGAATTTAATGTCCTAAAAACAAAAGATTAAGATAGGAAATTAAGGCTTGGAAACTTAATCAGTCAACAGAAATGCAGAATTCCTCTTTGACCATTACTTATGTATATCATATAGTTTTTAATTTCAGAGCCACTTATGTGCATGAGAAGTTTGCTTTCACTTCTTTTCAAATCAGAAATCCTGGGTTAAATAGAATATTTGAAAAATGAACTAATAAAATCTATTTCCTATAATTCAGTAGTCTTCAAATCAATTTATATTTCTCAGGTGTTGTAGCTAAAAATTCTCCCTAATTATTGATCAACTTTAATTAATAATCTGAATGTGATTTCCATTTTGTTGCTTACATTTTGTATCCTTTGTCCCCTTTAACTGAAGGGATAAATAAGAGTTGTCATTTTCTCCATTCATCTCAACATATACTTATCTGTTCAAATCAATATACACTAATTTGTAGAAAAGATTAGGTCATTGAAAGAACCTTAGTACATAGCACTTTTGAAAATGTTTTTTATTAATATCTTATATTTTTATACCACCATAGTTATCTCAAATTTCCATACCTACAGAGCCATCTAACAATATTTTTTGAGAGGAAAAAAAGTCAGTACAACTTATCAATGTATTGAAAAAATCTGAAAACATGTACAATATGTAACACTTATTGACCTCCTACTACCATGAAGGAGTCGTTTGGGGGTATCCTCTAATATCTCTTCATTCAAGTCCAACTTTATAATTTTGTTACATTCACTTTTGATTTTTTCATATGTAGTTGTTCTTTCCAATTACATTGTTGGAGTCACTGTGTATATTGTTTTCTAGGCCCTGCTTACTTCACTGCATTAATTTATATAACTCTTTTCATTCATCTCTGTTCATTACACATATCTTTTCTAATAACACAATAATATTCTATTACGTTCATGAACCACAATTTGTTTAGCCAATTCCCCAAGTGATGTGCATCTACTTTGTTTCCAAATACCTGGTAGAGTGCTTTCTTTCTCATTTTGAGAATAATTTGTGAACTATGGGTACTGTTCTATAAAAGTTTGATAGAATTCTGTGATTCCATCAGTAGTAGTAGTTCTTTTTTTCTTTTGTAGTTCCTTTATATCTAAATCTATTTTGTTTTCAGAGATTTAATTATTTAAGATTTTTCTCTGATCTTATTGTAGTTTGGGTATGTTATATTTTTGGAAGTATTTCTTTTGTATTCTTAGTCTTGCTAGCATATAACTCAGCATGATATGTTCTAATTAATTATCCATTTTATTCTGATTTTGTTTTAATTTCACCTTGCTAATTTGCTGATTCAATTTTATGCTTTCTTTTTTTTTAGTCAGATTAGCTAAAGGGTTTTCAATTTTACAATTTTACAAAATTTCAATTTTTTGCTCTTTTTCAAAGAGCTAACTTTTGGGTGGCTAGATGGCTCAGTGAGTAAAGCGCCAGCCCTGGAGTCTGGAGGACCCGAGTTCAGTTCAGCCTCAGACACTTAACACCCACACAAAAAAAACTAGCTGTGTAACCTTGGGCAAGTTACTTAACCCCAATTGCCCTCCAAAAGGCAAAGAACTAACTTTTAGTTTTACATGTTTGTGGTTGGTTTTGTTTCCAATTTATTTCTCCTCTAATTTTTAATATCTACTATTTTGTGCTTATTTTAAGTCTAGTTTTGTTTATTTGTTGACCTCCTAGTTTTTTTAAATGCATAGTCACTCCATTAATCCTCTCTTTTTCAATTTTTTAAATATATTTTTGTAAGGACATGATTTTTTTCCCTGAAATCTACATTAGCGGCATCCCAGAAATTTTGTTGTTTCAGCATTGTAATTTTCTTTTACATAGTTACTAGTTATTTCTGTAATTTGTTCTTTGACCTACTCATTATTTAGAATTTTTTAAGCTTGCGTTTGTGTGTGGTCTCTGAACCAATTACTGTTTTTATTGCATTATGATATATAAAGGATGTATTATCCATTTCTAACTTTTTACATTTTTTGCAATATCTCTGAACTCCTAGTACATGGTCAGTTTTTGTCCAAGTTCCATTGGTGCTGAAAAATAAGTATATTATTTTGCAGTCTTGTTTAGAAGACACCATAAGTTTTTAAACTGGTTTCCCTAATGATTTGTCCAGTTGCATATTTTCTTTTTTGTTTATCTCTCTGTTAATCTTATTCTTAATCAAGAAATATTAAAGTTTACTGTTAATATTGTGTTTCTCTATATGTGTTCTAGTTGATCAAATAATGTTTCCTTCATGAATTTGGATGCTAAGTGATTCTAGGACCAGCTATCTTTCCATTCTACAGTGCTAATTTCAATTTTCATAAATTTAAATTTTTATAGGAGCATGAGGGCTTATGGTCTCACAGGGAAATCATTGTTCACACCCCTAACAACCAGGGGAACTCTAGTAACTCAATTTCCAGACCTTTTTTCCTATAATGTTGTTTCTCTGGTGGAAAATCACATTGCAAAAAAAAGAGTGGGAGGCAGGTTTCTACTTTGAATTCTGACCTGGGCACCTTTTAACTATTATTTCCTGAATAGGGTAAAAGGCAGGACCAGGATCCTTCTCAGTGCCTTTTCCTAAAATAGACATCTGGCCATTCCAAATGAGCAGAAAAACTTACAAGTAGATTACTTGTAAAATTAATGTTTTTCACACCTGCTAACTTAATTTTCGAGGTTAGACATGCCAAAGGACTTTAGCAGAATCCTAGACATTTTCTGTCTAAAAAAAGTGATTTTGGGGGCAGCTAGGTGGTACAATGAATAAAGCACTGGCCCTGGAGTCAGGAGGACCTGAGTTCCAATTTGGCCTCAGACACTTGACACACTTACTAGCTGTGTGACCTTAGGCAAGTCACTTAACCCCAATTACCTTGACTTCCCCCCTCAAAAAATTTTGGTTTTTTTCCCAGATCTGTAATTTTTTTGGTATAAGGAATCCATAGGAGCAAATTCCCTCTATAAATGCAGGTCAATCAACAAGCATTTATTAAGTGTCTCCTTTGTGCCAGGCACTGTGCTAAATACTGGGGATGCAAAGAAAGGCAAAAACCAGATCCTATTTTTGAGGAATTCACAGTCTAATGGGGAGATCGGCATCTTCTCTTCAGTACATGTTCTTAGAGAGTCGCCTAGGCACTGAGGGATTAAATAACTTGCCCAGAGTCACGTAGCCAATAGATGTCACAGTCAGGACTTGAACCTAGATCTTCCTGACTCCAAGAATCACTATCTGCTGTAACCAACATATCTCTCTTGAGAAACTCTATATTAAATTAAGCAGTGGGGAGGATGATGAGGATGATGTGATGATGATAAAAGTGGCTAGCATTTATGTAGTGTTCTAAGGTTTTCTAAGTGCTTTACTAATATTATCTAATTTTATCCTCACAAACAGCACTGATAGGGAGGTGCGGTTATTATTACCATTATACAAATAAGGAAGCTGAGACAGGCAGAAGTTAAGTGACTTGTCTAGAGTCATGCAGGTAGTAAATATCTGAGTCTGGATTCAAGCTCAGGTCTTTCTGACCCCAAGTCCAACACTACTGAGATATCTAGCTACCCTCAAAAGACAAAAACACTTGAACCTGAATCTTCTTAACTTTGAAGCTGACTACTATACCATACTTCCTCTGTGAAAGCACTAAGTTAAGAATTATAATGACTATTATTTACTTAAAACAAAAAGTATAAGCATGCAACATGACTAGTGAGTCTATTATGGAACTATTTGCTTATAAATGCCTCCAAATCAGTTTTTCAAAACATGTTTTGTGAACATTGCAAGAACATTTTGTCAAATGTATTTTTCTTTAATGTATGTGTGTGTACATATGTGTGAAAGGAAGAATCATACATTTGATTGAGATTTCTAAGATAGCAATAAATTTGTGACTCGTTTGGGTTAACTTGAGAAGCATGGGATAGTGGGTGTTGTACTAGACTTTTAAGTAAGGAAGCCTTAGGTTCAAGTACTATCCTTGACACTTGAAAGTTGGATGATTTTAGACAAATAACTTAGCTTCGCTGAACATCAGGTAGTTCTTTTATTATTATTATTATTTTTTTTTTTTTAAGCAATCGGGGTTAAGTAACTTGCTCAAGGTAACACGGCCAGTTATTTCTGGGTGTGGTGCTGAGTGTCTGAGCTCGGGATTCACTGGAGCCGGTACTCTTACTTGCTGAGCCACCTGGCAGCCCCTATCAGGTAGTTCTTAATAAGTTTATACATGAGTTGTTATCTGCATTAATGGAGTAAATTCTTATGTAGCAAACCAGAGTGTCTTGACTTATATACTGGTTAACTTTTTAAAAAATCTATGGAATAAAACAAGCATTTCTATAACAGTATAATAAAATAAAGATGATTACACATGAAACTGCAAATCTATTATGTACAACTTCCTGTTTCTTTTAAATATACAATAAAGTTATCACGTAAATTTTGGTCTTTTTCCTTTTTTTTTCTTCCTCTCCCTCCCACCCTAGAGATGATTACTCTTAGATACAAATATGTCTATGTAAGTGTGTGTGTATGTGTTTATGTGTGTAAAATCTCATCCTATACATACTTCTATTAATAGTCAGTTCTTTCTCCAGATGCAGATGGCATCTTCCTTCATAGGTCCTTTGTAGTTAATTTGGGTATTTATAATAGTTAAAATGACTTATTCGCTCAGAATTATTCTTATAATAACATTGCTGTTATTTTTACGACTCTTAGTTCTGCTTATTTTGCTCTTTGTTATTTTAGGCAAGTCTATCCATGTTTTTCTGAGACCATTGAGCCCATTATCTCTTATAGCACAGTAGTATTCCATCACAATCACATACCATAACTTGTTCTGCCATTCCCCAAATGATGAGAATTCCTACAATTTCCAATTTTTGCCACCACAAGAAGAGCTGCTATAAATATTTTAGAACAAGTAGGGTTTTTTTTTCCCTAATCATCTTTGGAAATTGACCTAATGGTGGTATTGTAGGGTCAAAGGGTATAGGCAGTTTAATAACTCTTTGGGCATAATTCTATATTGTTCTTCAAAATGTTTAGATCATTTCATAATTCCACCAACAATGAAGTGGTGTCTCAATTTTCCCACATCCCCTCCAACATTTGTCACTTTCTCCTTCAATCATTTTAGCCAATTTGATAGGTCTAAAATGATATCTCAGGGTTGTTTTAATTTACGTTTCTCTAATCAATAACGATCTAGAATCTTGTTTCATATGACTATAAATATTTTGATTTCTTTATCTAAAAACTTCCTGTTTATATCCTTTGACCATTTATCAGTTGGTAATTGTTATTAGTGTTTATCAATTGGTATTTATTTATAAATTGACTAGTTTACTTGAACATTGGATTGGACATTACTTGACTACTAGTCATCAACTTCCTTGTGACCTAATGCTTCAAATTCCAGTTATATTTTTTGTAGTCTCTTATCTTAAATTCTGATCGATAAATCAGCCAATATCATATTTTCATGGCTTAAAAAAATACCAGTTTCTCCTCCTCCTCCTTTTTTTTGTATTCAAGGATTTATAAGCTTTTATTATTTCTTTAATAAAAAAGTGGAATTATCCAAGTGAGGTCATTTTGGTGTTTATATTTGTGTTAAGTCACATATTCTGTTACAATTGCTCCCTTGGCAAAATCTGTATCCTTTATGGACATAAAAAGAGGAAAATGAATTTATTTTCCTATCCTGGAATATTCAGGGAATATCTCAATTCCTTTACACTTAGTTATATGGGGAAATTACAATTCAAAATTCATTTTTGAAACCATATGCTTTTTTCTTTATATTATGAATTACTTGAAGTTTTATCTATTAGGAATTTAATGAATAAAAATAGAAACTCCCTAGCCAAGCATTAAAAATCTTCCACAATCCAAATCTAGTCTATCTTTTCAATCTTATTTTATGTTATACCCTTTTACATATTATATTCTTTGAAAGCTGGACTCCAAGCTGTTAATGAACTATTGAATATGCCATCTCTCAGCTCTGCACATTCTCCCCAGCCATCATCTGTGCCTGAGATGTGCTCTGACCTCACCTCCATCACAGTCTTCTCTGCTATCTCATCTATACAGTTTAGAGTCCATACAGGCTTAGTCCAGATGCCACCACATCTATAAAGCCTGCTCGATATCCCCCAGTAGGTTAATGCTCTCTCCTTTCTCCAATTATCTTGCATTTAAGTATTCCCTTGTAATTATTTCCCACTAAACTTTTTGGAGGGCAGGGGCTATTTCATGTTTTTAATGTGTAGGCCCAAAGCCTGGAACCCTGCCCTGCACATAGTAAATGTGTTATAACTATGTGGTGAGTTTAATTGAATTAAGCCATTAATACAATGCCTTTTTTTAAATTAGAAACCTTAGGATGTCTTAAAACTGTAAAATAATATGTGTAGTGATTCAGGGGCAGGGGTTCTTAATCTTTTTAGTGTCCTGTGCCTCATTGGCAATCTGGTGAAGCCTGTGGACCCTCTTCTCAGAATGTTTCGATCCAATGGCACTGGCCTCCTTGCTTTCTACTCAGTCTCTTAGCTCTGGGCATTTTCTCTGGCTATCCCCCCAGGCCTGGAATTTCTTCCTCATTTCTTCTTCCTGACTTTCCTGGCTTCCTTCAAGTTCAAACTAAAATCCTACCTTTTATAGGACCCTTTCCCGGTCCCTCTTAATTCTAGTACCTTCCCTCTGATAATTATTTCCTACTTATACTGTGTTTAGTTTTTTTTATATATATTTGCTTGCTCGTGGTCTCCCCCATTTGTTTGTGATTTTCTTGAGAGTAGAGACTGTCCTTTGCCTCTTTTTGTATCTTCACTGCT
The DNA here is from genome assembly GCF_028583685.1 of Petaurus breviceps papuanus. Classification (NCBI taxonomy): domain Eukaryota; kingdom Metazoa; phylum Chordata; class Mammalia; order Diprotodontia; family Petauridae; genus Petaurus; species Petaurus breviceps. The sequence goes on from NW_027187203.1 coordinate 27,877, forward strand.
TATCACATTTCATGGCATGTAGTAAATGCTGACAAATGCTTAGTAACAGACTAACTGCATAAAATAAAGTATATGGGATTACAAAGGAAACCA
>NW_027187203.1:28369-46194 GCF_028583685.1 Petaurus breviceps papuanus
TTATATTGAATTACAATTATCAAATTCTTTTTAGAAAAACAAGTTCATGGACTTTAAATTAAAAACTCCTTTTCTAAGGAATATTTACTCTCAAAAAACATTCTAAGTTTAAATGGTATTCTCATATTTGATATGGAAGATAAGGAATTCAGAGTCAGGATTTCCCTTACTTAGCTATATAATCTAAGACTAGTGGTCAACTGAACTGAAGTCTTCATTTAGTCCTGTTACTAGCCTCTAATAATACATCAAATTTAAGTGAAATATTTGTAAAATTATGGATAATGTACCTATTTAGAAATTATTAGCTATCAGTTTCTTTCAAGTTGGCTCTCTGAACCATAAATTAAAAGTTTACCTTAATACTTGTTAGTAAGTTGGATACTAAATTTCACCAAAATTGGTCAACTCTTTTAAAAGTTATTTTAGAATAAATAATCATACTATAAATGCTGAGTAGTTAAAATGAGACAAAGACTTTAATTCAGTACATTCACTACTTTGTTATATTATGTTACTTTATGGGTTGATGAAATTTTCCATTTTAAAGCTTTCTTTTTGTTTTAATAAAAGCTCTGTACTAAGAACAAATAAAGCAAAACAAATTCTTTGCCACTGTGAATTCTTTGCAAAAAGAGTTACCAATTGTCCTTGAAATTTTTGAGAAATGAATTTTTAATGCTTTATTATAGCCATGTAGGATATGGTGATACTGTATATAGAAATAGATTCTGACATGACAGCTTCTCATTATGAGTAATTCTGGGAATGTTTCCACAGTGTCACATTAACTTGTGAAAACTTAGCCCACCACTATATAGCCTTTTTTCAAAAAATTATTTTCAGTGTTCTACATTTGAAGAGATAATTTATTATTTTAATTTTTTTTAAGGCTGTACCAGATCCAAAAGAAATCAGAAAAGGCTCTGCCCTACTATGAAGAATCTCTGAAATATATTGAGAGTAGTAAAGGTAAAAAGAGTCAAGACTGTATCCCAGTACTGAAGGAGATGGCAGATGTGGAACAAGACCTAGGAAATTATAACTCAGCAATTGACCATCTTGTACAGGTAAAGAGCATGGATTGCCAAGTATATGTCTTTTTATTTTAGAGAGGGAAGGCAGGGCTATTGGGGTTAAGTGACTTGCCCAACGTCACACAGCTAGTAATTGTTAAGTGTCTAAGACTGGATTTGAATTCAGGTCCTCCTGACTCCAGGGCTGGTACTCTATTCACTGTACTGCCTAGCTGTCCCCCAACTATATATCTTAAGTGTAGGAGTTGAAGGCAGGTATAAAATATTCAAATTATAATAGCAGACATCTGTATAGCATTTTGAGATTTGCAAAACTCTTTACATAGAACATCTCATTTTTTCTTCATAATAGTTCTATTGTGAGGCAAGCATTATTATTTTCCTCATTTTACATCTAAAAAGCCTGAGGCTCAGAGACTCTGATCAATACAGCTCATAAGTATCTGTAAATCTCGAAAGAGCTTCATGATCTGTTTCTTAACAGACTCAGCTGAAGTAAGGTGTTAATACAATAGCTGAAACAAGGCATGAACTACTTCTGTGCTTGCCATTACAGTATCTCAGGTGGGATTCAAACTTAGATCTTTCTGACTCCTGACTTAAAGTTCAACTCTATCCACTATACCACACAGGTTCACAAAGAGTCAGATAGAGTACCTAGCATGTCACTTTGTATATAGAAGGCTCTTAATATATGTTTATTGAATTATAATTGAGTTTCAAACATTTATCACCACACCATGCTAGGAATAATTAAGTTATTAAATTCATAACATTTTGGAACTGGAATGGATTTTTGGAATCTTCTAGTCCAATCCTTTCATTTTGTAGTTGAAGGAAGTTAGGACTAGAGTGCTTTGCCCAGTTATCTGTAAAATATATGCAACTGATAAATATTGTTTAATTAAACTGATTTGAATCTCTTTATATTTAATAAACATACAGTGGCTTAGAACATTTTTAGAGCTTAAGATGTGCAGGCATAAAAAGTCCTTGTTATTTTACATCATATTAGATATTTGCTAGATATTTATTCTTTTGCACATTAACTTGGAACATTGCTAGTCATGCTAATCTATAGTTATTCTTCTCCATTAATTGAATTCTGTTCCAATGTTAGGATTTTTAAGAGTATTTCTTTTCATCACAACATTCCTTCATGTCTTTGAGTTCTAATTAGACCATGTTTTAAAATTAAAATGTATTTCTCTGATATTTTTATGTTCAATTAAATATTCATGATCAAAATAAGAATAACAGGTCCATTTATTTCAGCTGGAATACACAATGATTGGTCACCCACAGGACTACTAAGAAACTTCCTCATACCTTACTAATCCTATCATATCAGTACAGTTATACCTTCCAAATCCCTGGGGTTAGAAGTTTAGCACTGCACCCTCACAATCTGGAAAAATCTGCCATAAGGTTTTTTTTGGTGCCCTCTCTTCCTACCAAAGAAGAAATCTTAATTTTTTTTCTTTTCTTTTATGGAGTGTTTGCATTATTGTAAAATTTGGGCTAAATATTTGGTTATAGACTGTGTCATCTGCTGGCCTTACCTGTCATCAGTGGCTTCCCAAACCCCACCCCAGCCCCGACCCCCGAATTTCCATTTTATTTCTTATACTGACTCATGTGATACAGTGAAACCATGATGGGTGCAAGTCATGATATAGAAAGGCTAACTATTCTTTCTATTATGCCACAGATAAACTGTCTTCTTTCCTCCTGTCTCTTGAAGGGATGAGCCCAGATTAATTCCCAAAGTCTCATTCTCACCTTTTACCCTACTTTATGATAAAGTTTGTTAAGCCTTTAAATAGTAAAATTCCCAAAATCTATGTGGCCATTTGGTAAGAGACATTTTCAATTCAATTCACTTCAACAAATACTTATTTTTAAATCATCAACCATGTGCAACACACTAAGCTCAGCCCAGAACAAACATAACAATACCAAAGCAGTCCCTGTCCTCAAGGAACATTCTGTTATAAAGATACAAAAAGTTTGTTGTAAACATGAACCCTAACTATTAAACAATTTAGTAAGGCTACAGTTTTTGTTAGAAACTCCTTGTAAGTTATATAAAGGCACAATGTGATTCCTCTTTTAAAAAAAAGTTTCCAATCATAGAGTCAAGAATGCATTTTACTAAATGCACATAAAGGAATATTGTTCTTTTTTTGTTACTTCCTCCTCCCTCACCCTACCTCCTGCTTTAAGACTTTTCATTCTTTTGTGGTGACAGAAATACCCAAAGAAAAATGATCATTTTTCTCCACTGCTTAAAAACATTCCAAGATGTATTCGTATCAAAAATGTGAAAGAGCACTGCAATAAAATGGGACCTACCGAGCTACCATGCAGAGAGCTCCTCAGACTGGACGGCTGATGAATGAGCTGGTTTAATAGCCATCAGTTTTGCCTGGCAGGTGGTTGAGAGAAAGCTGCACAAACATGATGCTTTCTAGAACTCCCCATGACAGAATTTGGCAATAGACATTTACATTCCTGCCCCAAAGAAAAGTCGTGGTATTTCTTTTATATTTCTGTCTTGTAGATGTGTGTATTATGAATTCAGTGTGCTCACTTTGACTGCCTTCTCTTGTGTCTATAATTTGAACCTCATAGCTCACCTTTCCGTTTTCAATGAGTTTTGTGTGCCAAACACTAGTTAACAATTCCATGGCAATAGATTTTGGGGAGAAAAAAGAAAGAAAAAAGAAACTTGATATTTACTCATCAGTTGTTTTGAAACCTCAGAGCACAGTGAATAGTTACAGTATCTATCTGTATGTAACAAAGTAGCATAATACCAATCAAGTGAATACTCAAAATGTGAAAATGATTCCATGAGGAATTCATTCCACAAGAAGATTATTTTTTTCTTTACAAGTATTGATAAAGCTCTCAGAATGACTTAACAGATGGAAAACTAGTATCTAGCTCTAGTACTTTCCCTAAAGACCCTCAGCATGGGTTTTTTCTTTTTTTTTTTTTTTTTTTTAGCAAATGCCCAAATTTGGATGACACCTACAAGTACTGCAATGTATAAATGAAGGACAGCATAATTTAGTAGAGTACTAGAAGGAAAATCATGAGACCTAGGTTCTAGTCCTAATGACCTTAGGTGCTTCAGTTCTCTAGGTTTCGATTTCCATATTATACTATCAGGAATTTCTACTAAATTATCCACAAGGTCCCTTCCAACTCTTAAAATTCTAAGATTCTACATGAATTTATGATTCAAACCTGACATCTTCTAGTCTTAATTTTTCTCATAATATATATTACTTTATAATATCTTCTTTTCAGTACCTCAGTAGGAAATCATAGCTTTATGTATCTAGTCAACTTCCTAATTTAATAGATTAGAAAAGTTAAGAAACTTTCCCAACTTTACTTATGCAGAGTATAATGGAAAGACTTCAGAAGCTCTTCATTTCTCATAGGAGGCTAAAGCAGTAGCCTCCTGTTTGTTCTACCTGTCTCAGTCTTGTCCCCACTCTAATCAAATCCTTCTCCACACTGCTGCCAAAATGATATTCCTAAAATCTGATGGTGTCATACACACCTCCTTTCCCCTATTCAACAAACTCCAGTGCCTTTCCATCATTTCTAGAATTAAATATCAATTCCTCAATTTTTCATTTAAATCTCATCATAACCTGGCTCATCCCTGCCTTTCCAGGGTGGTTCCACATTGTTCTCTTTATGTATTCATGATCTGGCTGTACTGAACTCATCTTTGTTCTGCACCTATGATGCTTCATCTCCTCTCTCTACTCCTTTGTACAGGCTGTCCTCCATGACTGCAAGTGTGCTCTCCCTTCTACCTTTTCCTCTTAGAATTTCTGGATTCCTCCAAGATTCTGTTCAAATGACATCTTCTATTGTAGCCTTTCCTAATCAGGTCCTAGTTCATTCCCAGACTACCCTATATTTATTTCATATGTATTATGGATATACTTATAAATATATACATATGTTATATCCTGTATTAGAATGTAAGCTCCTTAAGGACAAAGACTGTTTCACTTTTGCTGTATTCCCAATGCTTAGTATAGTACCTGATTCAAGCATTAAATAAATGCTTATTTAATAATTGAGTAATTGGATCTAGAGCCTCTGAACCTTGATTCAAATCCTGGCCCTGAAATTTATTGCCTGTCTGACCTTTGGAAAAACAATTAATCTCTCTAGCTTTCTGTTTCCTTATTTGTAAGATGAAGGGGTGAGACTAGATGACTCCTGAGGGCCCTTCCAATACAAATAAATTTGATTCTTTCTAACCGAGTCAGAATTTGGTTTTGTTTTTTAACATTTTAAATTTATTTTTAAAATGCTGAACTTAACAAAAACCAAATAAAATGGGCATTTCAATTTACAAAATAGAAAGAGAAAAGAGGATTGCATGTAAAATTGAATATTACATATAGTTTGCTTTTCCTTTTAAGTACATAATAAATTGAAGACATAACTTTCAAACCTATCCTGCTTGTTTGTATTTCCTTCTGGCTTTCCTTCTGTTCTCTTCTCTGCATTATAAAATGCTATAATGAATTTTTTTTGACAACCTTTTGATAGCCTTCTGCTCTCCTTAGCTTCCCTTACAATTTGAAACAAAGAAAGAAAAACAATACTCGTCTAGTGAAACAAATTCCCACAGTGCCCATGTCTGAAAATGTATGTCACATTCTGCTCCTATCATCTATTAATTTATGGAGAGCATGGCTTATCACCAGTTCTGGAATCTCATCATTGCATTGATCATAAACTCTTAAGTCTTTCAAATGTAAAATGTAAAATTTATTTTGTGTTTTTGAATGGATTTGATACTCTCCTAAGCCTTTTAAAACCAAACTCCTTACCTTTGAGACCTCAGCTTTCACCTGTTTTGCTGAGAAACTTGCCTAAAGGCTGTTTTTGTCTTGTAATTACCTCCATTTGGAACTCTCTTCTATTGTGAATTGAATCTCTACACCCTAGTGTCTTTGCAGCCTCACCTACAAGACCCACTTAACTCAAGTTCTAGTTAATTTCAATAGTAAGCCCTAGTTTACTATACCTAGGTCTGCAGACTACTCCTATTGCCCAGGATTACTCCCAGCTCCCAATGAGGAATTAGTGGGGAGGAGCTGAGATGACTCTTAACCCACCTCCTTATTAAAATGTCTACCAATCCAGATTGTCATGGTGTGATGTCTGGAGAAGATATTAAGAAGTGGCAGGAATATACACAAGAACTATAGAGGACTGTACTATACAAGAAAGATCTTAATATCAAGATAGCCATAGTGGTGTTTGTTACTGATCTAGAGCTAGATATCCTGGAGAATGAAGTCAGGAGGGCCTTAGGAAGCATTCCTAACAGTGAGGCTAGTGGGGGTGATGGAATTCCAGCTGAACTAATTAAAATCCCCCAAAATGATATTGTTAAAGTGCTGCACTCAGTATATTAATAAATTTGGAAAACTCAGCAGTGGCCATTGGATTGGAAAATATAAGTTTATATCCCAATCCTAAAGAAGGGCAGTGCCAAGGAATGTTCAAATTACTGAGCAGTTGTACTCATTTCACATGCGAGCAACATTATGCTTAAGATCTGCAAGCTAGGCTTTAGCCATATGTGAACCAAGAATTACCAGAAGAGTAGGCTGGTTTTTGTAAAGGCAGAGGAATTACAGACCAAATTGCTATCATTTGCTGGATTATGGAGAAAGCAAGGGAGTTCCAGAAAAATAATTTACTTCTGCTTCATTGACTAAAACCTTTGACTGTGAAGATCACAGCAAAATATGGTGTTCCTTATAAAGAGATGAGAGTACTAGGTCATCTTACTTGTCTCCTGAGGAACCTATATGTGGGCCAAGAAGCAGCATGGAGCAATTGATTGGCTTAAAATTGGAAAAGAAAAAACAACAAGACTGTATATTATTACCTTATTTATTTAACTTGCATGCAGAGTACATCATGTGAAATGCCAGGATGGATGAATCAAAAGCCAGAATTAAGGTTGCTGGGAGAAATATCAGCAACCTTGGATGATACCATTCTGATGGCAGAAAGTGAAAAAGAATTAAGAAACTGCTTTATGAGGGTAAACAAGGAGAGTAAAAGTTGGCTTGAAACTTGACATTAAAAAAAAATCTTAAGATCTTGGCAACAAGTGCCATCACTTCCTGAAATAGAAGGAGAAGAAATTGAAGCAGTGTTAGATTTTATGTTCTTGGGCTCAGAGATCACTGCAGGTGGTGACTGCAAGAAAAGCTATGGCACATCTGGATGGTTTACTAACAGACATCACCTTGCTGACAAAGATCCATATAGTCAAATCAATGGTTTTTCCAGTAGCAGTGTATTGCTATAAGAGTTGGGCTGCAGAAAAAGCTGAGTGCTGCAGAAGCTTTTGAATTGTGGTGGAGACTTTTGAGAGTCCCTTGGACAAGCATATCAAAATCAGTCATTACTTAAAGAAATTAATTCAAGCTATTTGCCAAATACTAAAGTAGAAGCTTAAATATGTTAGTCACATAATGAGAAGATGGGACTCATTGGAGAAGACCCTCACGTTGGGAAAGATTAAAGACAAAAGGAAAAGGGGTCAGCAGAGGTTGAGATAAATAGATACTGTGTTATGAAAACAACAAACATGAACTCGGACAGATTTTGAGAGATAGTGGAAGATAGAAAGACCTGGCATGCTATGGTACATGGGGTCATGAAGAGTCAGACAAGACTGAACAACAACACCAAATGTCAGGCCAATCAGAAGAAGACATACTTATGGCATTGGAGATTTTGCTCTGTCATCTTGCTAAGTGATATAAAATATCCTGTCACCCCTCATGCAGAGTCTTTGGTCATTGAGAGAGGCCATGGATGCAACTTATTGATTATTGCTAATTAATAAATTGATCATACCCAGAAAGAACTTTGTCTCTCAATTTATCTTAGTTTCTACTGTAACAGAAAGTTGTTTTTTGCGATACTGATTATAAAAATTGTTCTACTGGTTATGCTCACTTTACTCTGTATTGATTTATATAAGCCTTCTCAGTTTCAAAGAAACTATCCTTTTCATTAATTCTTATAGCATAATAACATCACATCATATTCTTATGACCATAATTTATTCAACCAATTCTCAGTGGATAGGCACCCACACACACACCTCCTTAAGTTTCTGGTTCTCTGCAATAACAGAAAGAGCTGCTATACAAATGTACACACAGGTCCTTTTCCTCTTTCTTTCATTTCTTTGGGATATAGATCTACTAGATCAACAAAGGCAAGACTGTAGAATTTAGAGGGGTTGGAAAGGCTTCCTATAGAAGGTGCAGTTTGAGCTGAGACTTTCAGGAAGCCACAGGCACCTGGAAACAGATGAATAGGGGAACAGTCCAGGTACAGGAGACATCCAGTAAAAATACCTGGAAAAGGTGGAATGTCTTGTGTGAAGAAAAGGAAGAAGTCCAGTGTCACTGGATTGCATTGTGAGAGGAAGTAAGAAAGTACTAGAAAGATAAGAGGACCAGGTGTTGAAGAATTTTGAATGCCAAATAAGATTTTATACTTGATCCTTGAGCTGATAAAGAGCCACTAGAGTTTACTGAATAAAGGAATGACACGGTCATATTTGTGCTTGAGAAAGTTCAATCTGATAGCTGAGTAGAGGTTAGACTGGAAGAGGGAAAGATTTGTGGCCAGGAGACCAACCAGAAAGCTATGTAGTGATTAGGTGATGAAAGACTTCTCCAGGGGGTGGAAGTGTCAGAGAAAGGAAGGGGGCATATATGAGAGATATTGTGAAGGTAAAATTGACAAGCATTGGCCAAAGAAAAGATATGACAGAATGGAGGGTGTGAGTGGAGTCCAGCATGATACCTAGGTTGTGAGCCTGAATAACTGAGAGGATGGTTCTTCCCTTGGCAGTATTGGAAGTTAAGAAGGGGTAGAGGAGGTGGAGGGGGGAAACTAGGTGGCACAGTGAATAGAGCACCGGCTCTGGAGTCAGGAGGACCTGAGTTCAAATTTGATCTTAGACACTTAACACAAAAACTAGCCATGTGACCTTGGGCAAGTCACTTAACCCAAATTGCCCTACCTTCCTCCCTCCAAAAAGCAAGAGAAATTTTTAAAAAGATGATATGAATGTTTTGGGGCAGCTAGGTGATGCAGTGAATAGAGCACCGGCCCTGGAGTCAGGAGGACCTGAGTTCAAATTTGATCTCAGACACTTAACACAAAAACTAGCCGTGTGACCTTGGGCAAGTCACTTAACCCCAATTGCCCCCTCCAAAAAAAAGAAAGAAAGAAAAAGGAAGGGGGTGGAGGGTTGGGGGGTTGAGGGACAAATATAATGAGTTCAGTTTAGTATATAGGACATCTAGTTTGAGATGTCCAATACACAGTTGGAGATATGAGACTGGAAGTTAGGAGAGAGGTTAGGATTAGATAAGTAGATCTCAGAATTATTTGCATAGAGACCATAATTGAATCCATGAAAGCTAAGGTGATCACCAAGTGAAATAGTATAAAGAAAGAAGAGAAGATGACAAGACAGAGCCTTGGAGAACACACAGGATTATTGATTGTGACCTGAATGAGGATGTAGCAAAGAAGGGGTGGTCATACATGTAAGAGAAGAACCAGAACACACTAGTGACACAAAAGCCTAGAGAGAAAATAGTATTGAGGAGAGTAATCAACAGTATCAAAGACTGCAGAGAAGTCAAGAATGATGAAAATTGAGTAAATGCCATTAGATTTGGCAATTAAAAAATCTTTAGCAACTTTGGAGAGTTGAGTAATGAAGACAGATTGCTGAGAATTAAGAAGAGATTGAGTTAATAGGAAGTAGAAACCCTAACTGTAGGATGTCCTTCTCAAAAGAGTTTAGTGACAAAAGGGAAGAAAGGGATCACCTAATAGAGACAGACAATGAAATGATAATTTTTTTAAGGATGGTGGAGACAAGGGCATGTTTGTTGGCAGGGAGGCAACTAGTAGGAAAAGACTGAAGACTAGTGAGAGAGTGAGGTAATGGAGGGAACAGTTTATTGGAGAAGATGAGATAGAATGGGATCACTTGTGTATATAAAGGAGTTGACTTTGGCGGTTCTCTTGAGGTAGGGAATTAGGAGATAGTGGCAAAAGACATCTGAGTAACATAAAATGATCAGGAAGACAGAAGAGGAATCTCTTAGCAAAAGACCTCAGGTTTTTTTTTCATTGAAATATGAAGCAAGATTCTCAACTGAGAAGGTAGAAGGAAGGGAACTGTGAGAGGTTTGAGGAGAGACAAAAAAGTTTGGAAGAGACACTGTGATGAGTTGGATAGTGAGTCAGGAAGGCTAAAAGGTTGCCTTGCTTCAGCAAGGGCTCAGTTATAGATATGACTTAATTCTGTAGTGGTCTTAGTCAACACAGTTTCATGAATTTTTCCATCAACAGCAAGTTAGTAGGAAGAAGGGCAGTGGGTGATGGGAATAATCCAAAGCTGATGCTTGGTAGGACAAGGTCATTGATAGGATGAGAGGACAAGACTCAAGAAAAGAGTTAACTACCGTGTTTCCCTGATAATAAGACACTGTCTTATTATTTTTTTTGGACAGAAAAACACCAGAGGGCTTATTTTCAAGGGAGGCTTATTTTAATGAACATTGACAGCAATTTTAATAAACAGGTAAATGTGAACAAAAACAATGTACCTTTATTCAATAAGCAAATCACTGGGAAGAACAGGATGACGCACTCACTGCTGCAGCTCTGATTGGATGCAGCTCGGAACAAGGCGTGCGTTTCACGGGGGGTGGGGGGGAGTGGTACATACAGAGGGTACCGTAATGTAACGTGTAGCTCAGGGGATCACCTTCACTACAGTAGCAATCTCAATAGGACTTATTTTCAGGGGAGGGCTTATTTTAGAGGAATCTTACACAGTAAGGGGAGGGCTTATTTTCAGGATAGGTCTTATTATTGGGGAAACACGGTAGTTCACCAAGGGGTCAAGATGGGAATGAAGGAAAATGTATCAAGAGAAAGGATAGTGCCCTGACAAAGAACTGAAAAGTAAGAGACATTGGATCTCTTAATTGCAAAATCCAGTGCAACTGGTGGAAGGAGAGCAATGGAAGAATGAGGTTTGAGGACACATTGTCAGATTTGGCAGTTAAGATGTCATTGGGAATTTTGGAGATAGAAAATCTGGAGATGCCTGTTGAATAGTAAAGTTATTTACATCACCTCAAGAAGTAAATAAGAGGAAAGTAAACAGAGGCAATGAGTGTAGGTAGATATTTATAGGAGTTTGTCTGCAAAAGGGAAAAGAGATAAAAGAACAGTAGGAGGATGATGGGGTCTAGTGAAGTTTTTTGTTTTGTTTTTTTTCCAGATAAGGAAGTCTTGGACATGTTTGTCAGAACAGGGAAGGAATTAGCAGATAGAGTGATAGAGACTGAAGGGTAGAGACGGGGAATGATTGAAGAGGCAATCTGCTGCAGAAGAGAGGGAGAGGGATGGTATCAAGGCTGAATGAAGAGGTCTGACTTGAAGAAGAGAAGGGCTACCTTTTCATCAGAGACTGGAGTAAAAGGAAGAGATAGTGAGAGATGATATCCTGGGATTTTGAGATGTCAAAAAACAAGAAAGATAGAGCTCTTGAGAAATGGCCTCTACTTTTTCGGCAAAATACTAGGTGAGGTACTTAGCTGAGGGAATAGGGAGAGTAGGAGATTTAAGGAAAGAAGAAAAGATTTAGAATAGCCTTGTGGGAAGTGGGAGGAAATTAATAAAGGAGGAGTAAAACCATTACCCCACTACAATGAGGGCCTAGTTAAGGTTAAAAAAAAAATTGTAATGTACCCAGTCTGCCTGGGTGGGTATAATCTTTGGTTAGAGTTTGTCAAAGATCAGTGGTGAAAGGACAGGGTGGGACAAAGGATTTGAGAGGAGAGGAGAGTGTAGAGTTGAATTGGTTAACTAAGGGTCTAAATAGGAAAGGGAAGAAAATTAATTCAAAAAAGGGGTTATGGCTTGTGGAAGTCCTGGATTGTAGTGAGGAACAGGTAAGACAAATAGGAGTTAGAAGGATTGGAGAATATAGTCATGGAAGTGGAATTTGTATGGGGGATAATGAGCTGAAAGATGTGACTGTCCTTTTTTGTGTCTGAAGTGACTAGATATGGCATCTAAGTAGGTCATGGAAACTGAGCAGATTGAGGAGCTGAATCTAGACTAAAATCCAAAATATTTTCCTTTCCTGAAATCGCCCTAAATCTCAAAACTAGAAATAAGATAGGACATAATTGTGTTTTTTGTTCACTTTAGGAGAGAAAGGACAAGCATCCGAAGTGTCTATTTTTGGTGCTAACTTTTTGTAACATAGGAAAGTTATCTTCCTATCCCGTCAAAGAAGCTATAATTGAGATCAGGAATATTTTCCTCAGGTTTCTAGTGGAAATCTGCTTTGTTTTTTATTCTTATTTTGCTTTTAGAATGTCTTCTGCAACACTATTGCTTTTCTTTGGGTGATTTCATTTAATTGGACAGAAGGTTTCCAGCTCTCTTTCTTTACTCAATTAGGAAGCAGACAACTTCATGCCTCTGGGCTCAGGTTGCTTCATGGAAGGTTTCCCTACAAGGAATAGAAGGGAGAGGGAATGTAGCAGAGACTTGGGCTGTAAAATGACCTTCCCCTGTACACCAGAGCTAGCTTCCAGCTGATTATTGCCAGGGCAAGGCTGAAAAACATTCAGCTTAACCAGCAGTCGAGGAGTGAGGCTGCAAATTAAGCTAGCTAATCATGATGATGAGCACTATCTCTGCCATAATTCTGTCACTAAACACTGTAACCTCTTTGATATCCAGGAGAAAAAGTAGTGTTATTTACAGAGAATAAGTTGATATCTTGAACTTCTAACGAAAGATTTCCCTCAAAGCCCACTTATTTGCAAAATAATACAGTTTTCACTGGCAAGCAATCCTCCCTTTTTATGACTCCCCATGGAAATCAGGTTGCTGTGGGAAGTTGTTTTATTGGTGATGATTTGTCATTATTATTTAAATAGCTAATCAAGAATACTCAACTTAATAGTTATATTCTTCCAAAAGCTCATTATTACATCTATATAAACTTAAAATAGATTCCTCCAAAATCTTCAGCTCAAAAACTTGTTTCCTCCTTGATTTATCTCTAAACTCTGCTTTCCTTCCCAATTCTGCATTACTACCCTAAAACTTCTATTAATTCATTTACTTAAACTTTATGATTCTTTTCAAGAGAATGAGTCTGCATTAGTATAGATGGATTCCAATGATAGTTTTCTTTCTCTTTGACAATATTTTTTCTCTAAAGACACAAATTCACCAATGTAAAACTAAAAATAAGCATCTCCTATATTGCTGAACACAATCTTCTAGACTACCCAAAACTAGTCATTGACTCCCACTGAATTGTAGGATGGTTCTCTTTAATCTTTCTAAATAACAAATAGAAAAACCTCTGGGAAATTTCAAAAATTGAGCCTGATTGCCTGCTGCTATTTATATAATTCTTTTTCAAAGGTTGAATTAATATGTTGTCTCAATATGTAATATTTGGGGCAGCTAGGTGGTGCAGTGAGTAAAGTGCCAGCCCCAGAGTCAAGAGGACCAGAGTTCATTTCCAGCCTCAGACACTTAACACACAAAAACTAGCCGTGTAACCTTGGGCAAGTTACTTAATCCCAATTTGTCCTCCAAAAAGGCAAAAAAAAAAAATATGTAATATGAAGTTATAAGCTATATTTTATGGTAACGTCCTAAAGCTCTAGTACTTTTAACATAAATTGCTTTATCACTTAAATTCAGGAGGTGATTTTTTAGCATCTCATTGGGCAAGGAATTATGCTGGGTTCTGAGAATACAGAGAACTTAGTGCATTTTTTACAAAAATCATTCTGAGTAAAATTTCCACAAACCAACTATAAATCTGAATTAAATTTTATTTTTTGTTATTGATTTTTAGGTATCTTCCTTAACAGTATAAATGAATGGCATGTGAGATATATTCTAGTGTAAATTTAGTCCTTTGAGATTATTATCTATATGAAAGGATAAATTCTTACCAAGAGTTACAGCTGAGCTAGAGATTTTATTCACCTTATGTTGACAATGAAATTTCTCAAGGATTTATCATAACAGTTGTTCCACAGCAGTTTAGTAGACATCTGCTAAATGTTTAAGCAGAGTCTGGGTTTAGCTGGGTTTGGTTTGGTTTGGTTTTTTATTTAGTCTTTTTCTTTGTAGCCTTACTTACAATTACCTTATACATAATAGGCCCTTACATGCTTATTGGATTTGATTGGATATACTGGGACATATACTAACAAATAACTGACCTGACTGTATCTTGATGGTTCTATATATAAAATGGATATAATAATATCTTACTTTTACCTACCTTGTATAAATGTGAGACATGACATAACATCGAAATACTTTTAGGTCCTTAGAGATTAATGCCAAGATTTTATTCCAAAAGTTTATTTTAAGGCACTTTATAAATTGAAAAATATTTCCCCATGAATCACATTTTATAAATGATTGATTAAGTTTGTAGGTCAGGACGTAGGCACCTCTTTAAACAATAATATACCCAAAGGGGAGATAGAATGGTGTAGTAGATAGGGAACAGACTTTGAAGCCAATGAGTTGATTCAAGAACCACACACTAAATTACATGCTAATAGTATGGCTCTGTACATATCACTTAACATATAAGTGCCACAGGCAAAAGTGTTAAGACTAAAAATTGCAGAACTGTTGCCAAGATGTGTATTGGCAGGAGTAATTTGCTCCCAGGGGAGTACCCTATAGAGTTAGAACCCTCACAGAGTTAGAACAAACCATGTCTGCAGCAGAAATCTCCATTACAACATCCCCACATGTATTTACATATATTCTACTTGAAGACCTCTCTAGATGGGATATTCTCTTCTTTGCAGGGCTGCTTTTAGAGAGTTTTATATCGAGCTCAAATGTTTCCACTCTCTCTGTAACTTTCACCTACTGCTCCTAGTTCTACTTTCTAGACCCAAGAGAAAAAAGCCTAATAATTCCTATTCCATATGAGAGTCCTTCAGATATATCAAGAGAGATAACATGGCCCAAAGAAGTCTTGTCATCTCCAGTTCCCTCAACTAAAAATAGCACAATGATGAAATTTGAAGCTATGTCAAAATCGTAGAATTCTTATGCCCAAAGGGCTATAAAATTGTGCATACCCTTTGATCCAGCAACAGCACTCCTAGGTCTTTATCCCAAAGAGAGCATAAAAAAAGGAAAAGGACTCACGTACAAAAATATTTATAGCAGCTCTTTTTATTGTGGCAAAGAATTGGAAATTGAGGGGATGCCCATCAATTGGGGCAGAACAAGCTGTGGTATCTGAATGTAATGAAATATTATTGTGCTTTAAAAAATGATGAGCAGATGGATTTCAGAAAAATCTAGAAAGACTTACATGAACTGATACTGAGTGAGCAGAACCAGAAAAACATTATACATAGTAATAGCAACATTGTGTGATGATCAACTATGATAAACTTAGCTCTTCTTAGTAATACAATGATCCAAGACAATTTCAAAACACTCATGACAGGAAATACTGTCCATATCCAGAGAAACAACTATGGAGTCTGAATGCAGATCAAAGTATACAATTTTCACTTTTGTTTTTTCTTTCTTGTGGTTTTTCCCATTTGTTCTAATTCTTTCATAGCATGACTAATGTGGAAATGTGTTTAACATGATTGTACATGTATAACCTATATCAGATTGCTTGCTGTCTTGAGGAGGAGTGAGGGAAGGAAAAACGGAGGGAGAAAAATTTGGAACACGAATCATACAAAAATGAATGTTGAAAACTGACTACATGTATTTTGAAAAAAATCAAACACTATTTAAGTGCCAAATAATCATAGGGTTCTGTAGAATATTTAAAATTGCAGCATACAATTAAAAATAGAAACTTTGAATCTTAAGGTCCCCCCAGATCTCAAGATGATGTCTGAGAAATATATAACTGCAGGTTATTGAAAACCCAAAATGAGAGGGAAAGGCATATGAGGAGTTAAAGGGATAGTAATAGTGACCCAAAAAAATCATGTATGCAACCATCACAGATACCCACGCAAATTAGTCCTTGAAAATCCAACAGAGAAACTTGTTTTCATGAACTCAGTGTTACACTAATATTAAAAATTATTTGCATTAGTTGTAATCCAATGTAATTCATTCCTGTCAGATGAACTAAGAGAGTTCTGTTCTTTTACCAGGCTATAAACAGTTCTTAAGTTCATTCTTAAATCTTTCAAAGTTGTTTGTCTTTACGTTGTTGTTGTGTAACTTGTTCTTCTGGTTCTATTCCTTCATTCAGTATAAGTTCATACAAGTCTTTCCAGGTTTCTCTGAAACCAGTGACTTTGTGATTTCTTACAGATCAGAAGTGTACCATCACATTCACATACCATAATTTGTTCATCTGGGGTCATCTCCAGTTGTCCTGACCTATATCTAGCCACTGGACCCAGATGGTTCCTGAAGAGAAAGTGAGACTGGTGACTTTACACAGCCCTCCCTCACTTAAATCCAATTTACTTTCAAGTTATGACATCATCTTCCTGACAGGCCACAAAACTAAGCAGTTTGCTAAAACAGCATCCAGTATTGTATTTTTTAAATACATAATCTCAATGTGGGATTTTTAAACTTCCATTGTGTTTCTACCTGAGTGGTTAATTATACTTGTACTCTAAACATCATTAACATTTTTCTGCATCTAATTCTCCCAGGGTTTATGAATGTAAATAATAACAATAACAAAAAAATAAGGACTTTAGTAGTGTTTTCCAAATCTGGTAATAGGGATAGCTAAGGTTTAGTCAATAACTTATTGATAATGTGATGACTATATTAGCATATTTAATATAATCATTGCTGTGGTTGAGAAAACATGAGGAATTCAGATACCATTTGAGTTTTTAGGATTCAAGTTTAGAGTATTGTATGGAAATCTGCTGTTGGAAAACTTTGTTTCCTGATTTTAATGCAAGAGATTTTATTAAGTTGTTTTTACATAAAATACTAATTGCAGAATATTAGTGGGTATATTTAGGGGTAATTTTAGTAGAAGTATATCCACTTCCTTGAAACATATTGGGGGAAACGAAGTAGAAAATATGTTTTTAGTTTGATTTTATCAGTTCACATGCTTGGAAAACATTCTGAGTCTTTGAAGTGTGTGAATTCAGGTTATTTCAACAGTTCAACAAACAGCAGAATGCTGAGTTGTGATAGAGTGTAGGTAAAAATTCGTCCCTTATATACTAGGGAATCATCAAACAATAAATTAAAACAGTTTAAAGCTTCAGCAAAGTTTCAGGCTACAAAATAAATACATAAATATTAATGGCTTTTCTCTATAATTATAAAACCCAAGAAGCAAAAATAGAAAGGGAAATTCCATTCCAAATAACTACAATATGTGTAAAATTAAAAAAGAGCACTTTGTAATTGAATCTACACAAGTCTTTTGTGTGTTTTGATAGGATAATCCAATTACAAAGTGCTCCTTTAGGTAAATAAAGAAAAACTTTAAAAGCTGGAGAAATATTCAGTGCTCATGGCTAGGCTGTGCCAATATAATAAAAATGATAATACTTCCAAAATTGATTTATACTTTTAATCCTATACCAATCAAATTACCAAAGGGATACTTTATAGAACATGATAAAATAATAA
>NW_027187204.1:0-17965 GCF_028583685.1 Petaurus breviceps papuanus
GGGCTAAGCCAGCCTGAGGGTTACTGCCAGGTCCCAGACCCATGGGGGAGGCAGAGGGTGCCAGCCCCAGGCACAAGAACTACCCCTCCCACCCAGGAACGGGCAGATGGGAACAACTTCTCCCACCGGCCATGAAGGTGGCTGAAGCAGGCTCTGTGGAGGGCTGGGAGCTTGGGCAGACGTGGGAGATGCCCGTCATCCACGGGCTCCCCGGCCCTCCGCAGGCCGAGCTTCCTAGGGACCCCAACCCTCAGCCATGGCTGGCGGAGGGATGTTCTCTGTCCCCCCTTCTCTTCCTCATTCTGCCTCCCTTCCCCATCCCATTCCCAGGCTGGGAGCTGGGCCCTCTGTTGCTGACACTCTTCAGAGCTTGTCTCTGCCTTCTTAAAATGAGCTTGCCGCCCCGTTTCCTGCTGCTCAGTGTGGGCTTCCCCAGTGAGTACAGGAGGTGCAAGGTGTGCCTGTAACCCTGTCCCCATTTCACAAAGTATTAATTCCCAGGGGGCCCGGGATGAAGGCAGGACAAAGGAGCCTCTAACCTTGAGCTGGGGGCAGGGATACAGGCACCTGGGGTCCTATAGGGGAAGTCTGAAGACTGAGACAGTGGGATGCAATGATACAGTGGGGGACGGTGCCCTGGGCATGTGGGATGGGATTGGGAGTCTGGGTGAGATTCAGGGACAGGAACCCCGGGCAGTAGCTAGTCCTAGGAGGGAGGCATGTTCCTGCCAGCCATGGAGGATGGTCAGCAGGCCATAGGATGGGGGAAATGAGGCCCAAAGGAAAAGGAGCCAGCAGGACCCGGCATCCTGTAGGATCCTGGCCCAGACCTACCTGGGACCAGCTCCTGAGGCACAGTGATGTCAGCTCTTGGAATTCCTGTTTATAGCCAGCCTGCTGATGGTGGGTCCTTCTAGACCTAAAGAGCCCTTACTGTCTGGTCCCTGAACCCCAGGATTGGCCCTTTCTTCTAATGGCACACTGGGTTAGGACCTCAGAGCCTGCCTGCCTCTCCTCCCCAACCCCTGCCCTTCATCCCAGGGAATGCCCAGCCCCATCTCCTTCACTCCTCTCCACTCACTCTCTGACCCAGGGCCACTGGCCTCCTGGCTCATCCTTGGTCAAGAACCTCCATCTCCTGCCACTGGGGTCTTCCAATGGCAGCCTCCTATGCTTAGAATGTTCTCTCTGCTCCCCTCAGTCACCTGGATTCAGTCTTCTCACCAACATCTCACTTTCTGGAAAAAAAAAAAAAAGGTTTTTCTGGTACCTAAAACTCTTAGACCTTTCTCTCTGAGAGCCCTGGAGTTCTTCCTGCATAGACTTCTCCTAGGCCTCTAAACTCCACCCCAGGGCTTGAATTCCAGCTGGGCCACTATCCCCCAACCTGGTCATCCCTGAGAACTCTGCTTCCCCATCCTTCCCCCCACCCCCCTTACCCCTTACCCTCCTGCCTTGGGACTCAGACCCTCCTCCTGCTCTGCTGAAAGACAGCCAGGATAAAACCTGGGCTGCAGACTAACTGCAAATGGTGGGCTCCATCACTGGAAGGGCTGACAGCCAATGACCCTTAGGTAAACTGAGATTCTGCATGGGACCGTTTATAACTGTAAGTCCAGATTTGATGGGATGGAGTTTGTCCCAAACTATGTGGTACCATTTAAAGTTACATGTGCGTTGTCGTTAGGATAATTCTGATTTCTGACTTCCTATTGGTAGGACAGACCTGAATGCAAGATATACATGGAATTTCATGAGGGTGACCTCTTTAGAAATGTCAGTATAAGAAATAAAATTGTAATTGGATCGAAAGTCAGCTACACTGGTCACTGAATGCAGTCACTCCAGGGTGGGAAAGGAGAAAGGGAAAGATTGCTTAAATGAGAAATGCAAAGAAACAGAATAATAGAATGGGAAAGACGAGATCTCTTTAAGAAAATCATTTCAACACATATTGTTTCACATGCCAGTAAAATGATGCTTTAGATTCTGTAAGCAATACGTGAACGGAGAATTACCCAAAGAACAGGCGGGTTTTCAAAGAAGCAGAGGAAGGAGACACCACATTGTCAATCCTAACCCTAAGTCCTTTGGAGTATGATGAAATCAAGGGAGTTTCAGGAAAATCCCTACTTCTCCTTCACTGACCATCGTAAAGTCTTTTAACATTTGGAGCACAACAAAATGTAGCAAGTCCTCAGAGAGATGGGAGAACCCAATAACCTGCTGGTGTTTTTTTTTTTTATGAAATTAGCTTTTATTTTTACCTTAAAATAAATGTGCTGAACACTTTTGCCAAAATCAAAACTGAGGAACATTTAGAAAGAGTCGGAAGCACTTTATTTTCCTTTGAAATCTAATAATGTAAACATCACATCTAAAAATCCCTCCCTCCATGCTTATTTTGTGTAAAACCATGTTTTGTCCAACTTTTCCTCACTTGTCAGTTACAGGAGATTTGCTATGCCCCAGGGATTCATGGAACTTGGTTGGGCGTACCTGCTGGTCTTCTGAGGAACCTGTAGGGCCAAGAGGCAACAGGCAGAAACGAATAAGGAGGGGCGGCTAGGTGGTGCAGTGAATAGAGCACCAGCCCTGGAGTCAGGAGGACCTGAGTTCAAATCCGGCCTCAGACACTTAACACTAAAAAAAACTAGCCATGTGACCTTGGGCAAATCACTTAACCCCAAATTGCCCTCAAAAAAAATTAATAAGGAGGGGCAGCTAGGTGGCACAGTGAGTAGACCACCAACCCTGGAGTCAGGAGGATGTGAGTTCAGATCCAGCCTCTGACACTGAACAGGTCACTTAGCCCCAGTTGTCCTACTGTCCCCACTCCAAAAAAAAAAGCAATGAATAAGGAACATCTGATTGGTCGCAACATTGTAGGTTGTCATGTATTTTATTTAACTTGTATGCAAAGTACATCATGCAAAATGCCAGGCAGGAGGAACCAACAGGTAGAAATGCCAGGAGAAATATGAACAATGCCAGATATGCTCATGGTACCACTCTGATGGCAGAAAGGAAAGAGGTATTAAGAATTCGCTTGATGAGAGTGAAAAGGGAGAGTGTAAGAGCTGGCTTAACTACCTCTGATACCAGAAGAAACCTAAGGAATTAAACTAAAGACTAATTCTAAGGCACTGATTAAGGTCAAACTGCTTACCTACAGATAGGAAAATGTTACTAATATTAACAGTATTCTTAAAACTGTTGCCATTACTAAGGTACTTGGGGGGAAAAGGTTGTGGCTGACTTGTGTAGGATGGGGGTGATTCTAAAAAAATAAAATTGGCTAGGAAAAGGTAAAAAGGAGCGATTCTCTCATAAAAACAGGGCATGGAAAGAACTAATACAGAGGAAACAGGTGTTGGAGGGCTAGTAATGTTGCAAATTTACTCTCATTAGATTTGCAGAGGAAACAACATACACATCAGAAGAGGTTTACAAGTCTACAGAACATCCAGAAAGATGAGAAAACTAGGGGATAGGGTTGGAGAAGGATTTTTGCAAGTGTGTATAGAATAAGGTGAGGAAGATAGGTGGAGAAGAAAGGGAGGGGGCAATAGGGGTGTGGATAAAATAAGGAAAGAGAGTGTAAAAGGAAAGGATAAGGTAGTGGTAATAGGGTAAAAAGAGAGGCTAAGAAGGAAAATAGTGAGTACAAATAAGCTAGAGGGAAATCTACAAATAGCAATTAGAATTTTCTCAAATCAGTAAGATGATGAGTCATTTCTCAATTGATAAATGGATAAAGGATAACCAGAAGAAATCAAAACAATTTAGAGTAATACAAAAATGTTCTAAATCATTATTGACTAAAGAAGCACAGATAACAGCAACCTTGAGATATCAATTTACAACTACCAGATTTGATAAAGCGATAGAAGGAAGTGACCAGTATTCGAGAAAATGTAGAAAATTAGGACACTAATTCATTGTTGGTGGAATTACAAAATTATTCAAACCGTTTGCAGAGCAATCTAGTACTATGTCCTTTGGGCATACTACTATCTGTTCTATTTCCAACCATGATTAGGAGAAATGAAAAGGAGCCTACGTATTCTGAGATGTTTCTAGTAGCTCTATTTGGAGAGGCAAAGAACTAGAAATCACACGGATGTCCATCAATTGGAGAATGTTTGGACAAGTTGTGGTATATGATTGTGATGGAACACCACTGTGCTATTAGAAATGATGAGCTCAAGAATTTACAAAAACATGGAAACTTTGCCTGAAATATCGAATAATGAAATGAAACACTGTATAAAGTAACATCAATATTGTTTGAATGATTTTGAAAGGACAAGCTATTTTGTCTATGATAAATGTCCAAATTAGATGTAAAGGACACACATAGATAGATGCTGTCTGCGTCCAGAGAAAGAAGTGACAAATAGAAGTATGTGTAGAAAATATACACACCTACTTGTGCCTAATGGCAGCCGATGCAAGGTTGGGGATTGAGGGAAGAAAGAAAATTACATGATAATTGTGTTGTATATTTGAAAGGAACGACAAATTGTGCATAGTAGACTTGCACTTTTGTGTGCAATCTCTTTACTGTACTAACTTATAAAAAATACCTGTTATTCCACAAAAATAAAAATATTTTTTAAAAAGACAATCTTAAAGAGGTATTTTGAAGCTATATATATTATATATATATATACATATATATGTGGGTATGTATGTATACTAAGATCTTGGCAACTAGTCCCATTACTTCCTGGAAAACAGAGGGAGAAGAAATGGAAGCAGCATTTTATTTCCTTGGATTCAGAGATCATTGCAGCTAGCTACTGCAGCCACGAAATTAAAAGATGCCTCTTTCTTCAAAGAAAACAATGGCCAATCTGGACAGCATCCTGAATGGCAGAGACATCACCTTGCCAACAAAAGTCCAGAGTCACAGATATGGGTCTTTCTGCAGGATAAGGAAAGCTGAGCACCACAGAATCAACACTTTTAAATTGTGGTGCTGGAGAAGGTTTCTGAGAGGCCCTTGGACAGCAGCAAAAAGGTGACATCAGGCAATACTTAAAAAAATTCATTCATCCTGTTCACTGGAGGGTCAAACATAGAAGCTGAAATACTTTGACCATATAATGAGAAAATGGGATTCATTAGGAAAGACCCTGATATTGGGAAAGACAGAAGGAAAAAGAAAAAGGGGAAAGCAGAGGATGAGCTGGATAGTGTCATGGAAAAATCCAACGTGAACTTGGACAGACTTTGAGAGACAGTGGAGGATAGGCCAGGTCTGCTATAAGACCTTGGGATCACAGAGTCAGCAAGCCTTAGATGACTGAACAACAAATAAGTCAAGACTGCATGTTGGCCTTAAGATAATCAGGTCTAATTTGATGACAGTGGTTGTCATGAATAGATTCTCTAAGTTAAAGCCTTCCTTCAGAAGAGAGTGCACTGGGGGTCTCAAGACCACAAGGACTAAATGTTACGAAGAAAATCAAGTCAACTCAGGTACAAAACTCTGAGCACTAGCAGTATATTAGTTAACAAGAATTTACCAGTAAAGAGAAAACATGGCTTCCCCATGAAGCTCAGAGACATGGAGGATGAAAGGCAGCCCCCAGCTTAAGAATGGAACAAAGAACAGAAGTTGGTAGGGGGGAAAGAAACAACAGAAATGGTTAAAGCATCACAGGGGCAGGAAGATGATGGGCTGAAAGTCTGAAATGTGGGCTGGAAACAGCCCCTCTGTTCATCTTGAAAATGTTGATACTTTCCATCTGCATCTTGGAGAAATAAGTAATGAGGGAGAACAAAGTTCCTCTAATTGTACAACCTCCCCCCCCACCCCCCAGAGATAATATTTCCAGGAATGGCATCGTCCTGGATGGTAGAGGTAACAAGAGATGGCCTAGAATTGAATCAAAATATTTAAAGGCACAGAACATAAGTTTCCTCTCAGCTGGTGCTGAGATAATAATTTCTTTTGATAAAGTGTTTTAGGAGAGCTCTGCACTCTCAAACTTGACTCAGAGTTTTTCTCCAATTAAAAGTGACTGATAGAAAACTGAACTTTCGCCTTTGAGTGAGGGAGGAACACTGAGCTTTGGAACTCCTGAGCTTCTTCACCCACAGACTGTGCTTGTCGGTCCTTTGTCACAAGTGAGATGGACTCAAGGGAGGCAGAGCTGAGCAAAGTCATCAGCCTCACTCTCTCCTCCAGTTATCAGAGTCCAGCGGCAAAGCACAGGTCAAGACAAGTCATAGCATTCTCGCATTTCTTCCTAATCCAGAAATGTATCCACATCTAACAGATATTAGGTTGCCAAAGTTGTAGCTCCACCATTGTTAGCGAAAACAGATTCCACCATTATACGTTTTAACAAAGTAATTCATACACCACATTGGTAGCACCTTTGGCAGCTACCGCCAGACAGACAAACTAGATGTCGTTTTCTATCTGTGAAAAAATCAAAAAGGGGCACTGACTAGATGGAGGACACCCAAAGGAGGGCTGTGAATGGGATGGAATGGAGACCAGGACAAAGGAGGATCAGTGGAAAGAAGTGAGGCTGCTCGTCTGCAAGAAGAGAAAACGTGGGGGCCAACATGGAATACTCTTCAGATACCTGAAAGGCTGTCATGTCTCAGGTGAATCATACTTGTCCTGCTCGGCCCCAGAGGGAAGACCCAGAACCAGGGAGTGTAAGCTGCGGGAGGCAGGTCTCAGCCTGCCAGGAGGAACAGTGTCCTAAGAATGGGCTGCCTTCCTGGCTGGTCTCCAGGCAGAAATGATCAGAGATGCCTCTGCAGGTGAGTCTGGCCTAGATGGCCTCTGAAGGCCCTTCCAACTCAGGATTCTCTGATACATTCAGTGACAAGGGAATAAGAAGTGGGCTCAGGTCCTCATTAGCATCTAAATGAATTTCATTACAAACTTTTCTTCCTTTTGGCTGTTGCCTTTTCTGGCACAGACTCTTCTGACCTGCCTTGCTGAGAGAATATAGAGACTTCCCACGATGCCTCTTGAGTTGCTTCCTCGGGTCCAACCTCTTGGTGTCTGCACTGGAAACCATCACTCTGATGAGGGTGCTGGCATCAGGACCTGAGCCCTTCACTGATCTGTAGGGAGCAGGTGACAAGCAGCCCGGATGTCTCTGACATGGAACTGAGTCCCTTTCGCTTTCCTTTCCAGGCTGGCAGAGCAGGGGCAACCAGAGGAAGCTTGGTAGACAGAGACTGCAAGGCCTGTGGCCTGCCCAGGAGGGGCTACTTTGTTCTCACAATGGCTCTGCTCTGCCTCAGGTCTACCAGGGGAATCCCTTTCTCTTCACCATGATTGTTAGGCACCAAAATTGGGAGGCAGAAATGATGTGAAATTAATGAGAAGTTTCTTGATTGTCACACGCAGTGACCTCAAGGTAGGCTGAATACATGTATCGAGGTGGCCTGTGGGAGAACACAAAATTTCCCTAAATTGCTCCAACTTTTATATCCTTAATCAAACATATCTGATTTCTTCCCTTCACCAAAGATGGTTCCTCAATTGACATAATTTTGACACAAAGTCTTTTCCTTATTCTGAAGACATTCTATTTCTGAGAACATCCAGATGGATTCTCTCACATAGTTGTGTAGATTACCAGCCTATTGCCTCCTTCTCTGGTTTTGCAACCTGGAGGTCGGCATGAATTATTTTCCTTATCTCACTTTTCTCTTATAGACAGACACAAAATATAACCTTCACCAGTGACCTCCATGTTCTAGAGAAAGGCATGTCCACACTGAGCACATTCATAAGGTTTCTTTTCATCATAAATTCTCTGATGAGAGGATAAGAGTTGATCTCTGGCTGAAAGCCTTCCCACACTGAGTCCATAGATAGCCTGTACCAGAGTGAATTTCCTGCTAAGATGCTCTGTACTCCATTTTAGTGCCTTTCCTCATTCAGGTCAGTTAGAAGATTCCTTTTTCTCCCGTGAATTCTCTGATGGTGAACAAGGGCTGACTTTAACCTGAAGGTTATACCACAATGATGACATTCTCAAGGTTTATCTCCAGTGTGGATTCTCTGATGTTGGGTAAGACGCTTCCTCTCTTTAAAAGCCTTTCCACACTGGGTACATTCATAAGGTTTCTCTCCAGTGTGGATTCTCTGATGTACAATGAGAGAGGCCTTCTGTGTAAAAGTCTTTCCACATTGGGTACATTCATAAGGTTTCTCGCCAGTGTGGATTCTCTGATGAACAATAAAACCAGCTCTGTGTGCAAAAGCCTTTCCACATTGACTGCATCCATAAGGTTTCTCTCCAGTGTGTATTCTCTGATGAACAATAAAACCATCTCTCTGCACAAAAGCTTTTCCACATTGATTGCATTTATAAGGTTTCTCTCCAGTGTGGATCCTCTGGTGTATAACAAGGCCATTCTTATATGCAAAAGTCTTTCCACACTGATTACAGTCATAACGTTTCCCTCCAGTGTGGATTCTCAGATGAGCACTAAGACATCTCTTCAATCTAAAAGCCTTTCCACAATGATTACAGTCATAACGTTTCTCTCCAGTGTGAATTCTTTCATGTGTAACAAGACAGTGCTTCCACGTAAAAGTCTTTCCACAATGATTACATTTATAACATTTTTCTCCAGTGTGGATCCTCTGATGCCTAACAAGGTCCTTCTTATATGCAAAGGCCTTTCCACATTGATTACATTGAAAAGATTTCTCTCCAGCGTGGATTCTTTCATGTTTAAGAAGACTTTGCTTCCATGAGAAAGTCTTTCCACATTGATTACATTCAAAAGGTTTCTCTCCAGTGTGGATTCTTTCATGTGTAACAAGACTGCACTTACAGGTAAAAGTCTTTCCACATTGATTACATTCATAAGGTATCTCTCCAGTGTGGGTTCTCTGATGTATATTAAGATGAGCCCTGCTTGTAAAAGACTTTCCGCATTGATTACATTCATAAGGTATATCTCCAATGTGGGTTTTCTGATGTCTAATAAGATAAGCCCTCCTTGTGAAAGACTTTCCACATTGATTACATTCATAAGGTTTCTCTCCAGTGTGGATCCTCTGATGTTCACCAATAGACTTCCTATCTCTGAAAGTCTTTCCACACAGATTACATTTATAAGGTTTCTCCCCAGTGTGGATTCTCTGATGTTCAACAAGACTTACCTTCCAGCTGAAAGTCTTTCCACATTGATAACATTTATAAGGCTTCTCTGCAGAGTGGATTCTTTGATGCAGATTAAGACGTGACTGCCATTTAAAAGTCTTTCCACATTGATTACATTCATAAGGTTTCTCTCCACAGTGGCTTCTCTGATGTAGACTAAGGCTGTTCCGCAATTGAAAAGCTTGTCCACATTGATTACATTCATACAGCTTTTCTTCAGTGTGGATTCTCTGATGTAGAGTAAGACCTGCCCGCCATTTAAAAGCTTTTCCACACTGAATACACTCATAAGGTTTCTCTTCAGTGTGGATTCTCTGATGTAGACTAAGACTGTTCCATGATTTAAAAGCTTTTGCACATCGATTACATTCATACACTTTCTTTCCAGTGTGGCTTCTCTGATGTCGAGTAAGACTGTTCCGCAATTGAAAAGCTTTTCCGCATTGATTACATTCATAAGGTTTCTCTCCAGTGAGGATCCTCTGATATGCAATAAGATACTTCTTCTCTGTAAAACCCTTTCCACACTGTTTCCAGTCATAATATTTCTCTGCAGTTTGGATACCCTCAGATGTTGTGCAGACTTCTCTCCAAGTGAAGTCATAGGGACCATCCCTCATGAATCTTTGTTTGTGAGTTTCTTCCACAGAAAAGGGTAGCTCTGCAGCAGTCGCCTTCATTTCCAGTCTGATCTCTCCTTCTGAACAAAAAATAGCCAACAATAAAACAAATAGACACTATACATACACACATATATATTTACATCCCCTTTGCTCCATATGCAGAACACAAACTCAGTTACTTTCTATTTCCTTGAGCAAAGAGAAACATCTTGAAGGGGCAGAAAGTCATTTTAAAACGCCCTTAGCTGACATCCCAAGGATGATTTAATTTCCAAAGAGCTTCATGCATGAATTTACACTGTATCCTCACAAAACACCTGTGACACAGGTAGGACCATCATTCCCCTCACATCCACAACTCAGACCATGGGCTCAGAATGGCAGAGATTGGACCCAAACCCCAGCAGTTGGGACTAGAATGCAAACTCTGTGGAGGGGTCTGCTCTGTCCACAATACTTTCAATCTTTCATTGGCAGCATTTTCAATACTTTCTTCATAGATATGTCATTTGGTGCACATATCCTAAATGTCAAATTATTTCATGATCTAGTCTATATATCTATTCTATCTGTTCCATAAACTAATTTTCCTCGGGATCACTTTAAATCCATTTTTCCTGTTGCATTATCTGAGTCCACACGCAGACCACCAACATTTTATGTGAAATATAAGGGATTTTGTTCTGACCCTTTAATTTCCTAAAAAAGCCACTACTTATTTCTTTTGAAAAATTATATTTAAATGCTACCGCTCACTAAAAGAAAATTGAAAGTCTTCTATAAAACACATTTTTTTTTTAAAGTGTGGCATTACCCATGTCTAAAAATATGTGACTGATACAGGAATTGGAGTCCATCACCCTTTGGTACCAAAGTGGACAGCATGGCTGACTACTGATTTTTTTGCAACCCTTTCTGCTTTAAAAGTTCACAAATGCTTGAAGGATTGAAACAGCTGTCAAAGGGATTTGAGGTAAAAATTTGTCAGTGGCATCTTAAGTGATAAATAATCATCCAATTTGGTGCAAAGGTATCTATCTTCTGAGACAAGAAGCATGTGTATGTTTCAATGTTAACACCTGTCTTTTCGCAGTGATTCCCAACTATCCTGATTAGGAATACATGGCTTTGGGAGACCATGCAGTGAGTACCTCAAACTCTTAACTGCTTCTGACCAAGTGCAATATATTCTTTTTTTCTTTTTTATATATGAATTTATTTACTCTTTAGTTTTCAACATTCATTTCCACAGGACTTTGAGTTACAAAATTTCTCGCCATCTCTCCCTACCCCCCCACCCTAAGATAGCAAGAATACTGAATACTCCTTCCCCCAATATGTTCTTTTTTATATCATACCCCATCCCTCCCCCTTACTTTCTTGTAGTCCAAGATGGATTTCTATACCCCATTTCCTGTATATCTTATTTGCTGATTGCATGTAAAAAAAAACTAACATGTTTTTAAAACTTTGATTTCCAGATTCTTTCCCTTCTTCCCTCTTCACCCACCCATGAAGACAAGCAATTCAGTATAGGTTGTACCTGTGTAATTACACAAAATATTTCCACAGTAGTTATCTGTGAAAGACTAACTATATTTCCCTCCATCCTATCCCACCCCCCATTTATTCTATTTTTCTCCTTTGACCCTGTCCCTTTTCAAAGTGTTTGCTTCTAACCACCCTCTTCCCCAATCTGCCTTCCCTTTTTATCCCCTTTCCCCCTACTTTCCTGTAGGGCAAAATACCCAATTGAGTGTGTATGTTATTCCCTCCTTAAGCCAAATCCAATGAGAGTAAAGTTGACTCATTTCCTTTCAACTTTCTGCTCTTCCTCTCCATTGTAACAGTTTTCTCAGTCTGATTATTCTTGCTATTTATTTCACACTATCAGTCCATCCAAAGAATTCCAGACAAAGAGAAGGACAAATGCTAACCAGTGTCTTTTCTTTGATGTTACTGTAGTCAATGTGGTTTCTTGCTGGTGGCAAATGGAAAGGCAATTAAAAAATGACTTCACAAGACATTTTCCAAATAATAAACACTTTATCCATGGGTCCTTTGCCATTTTAAGAAATTTTAATTACAAAATCTTAGTTGGCTTATTTTTTTAGTTTTCTTTAATTAAATTTTATGTTTATTTTTAGTTTACATCACTCATTTCCACAAGATTTTGAGTTACAAATTTTCTCCCCGTCTTTCCCCTACCCACCACCCCAAAACAGCAATCCCACTGTATACCTCCTCCCCCAATTTGCTCTCTCCTATATCCTCCCCCATCTCCCCTCTGACTTTCCATGAGGGCAAAATGGATCTTGCTATACTATACTATACCCCAGTGCCTGTATATCTTATTTCCCAGTTGCATGTAAATAAAAAATATTTTAAAACAATTTTTAAACATTTGATTTTAAAACTTTGAATTCCAGATTCTTTTCCTTCCACCCTCATCACTGCAATTCAATATAAGTTGTACATGTGCAGTTATGCAAAACATTTCCTTTGTGAAAATACTGTGAAAGATTGCCTATATTTCCCTCCATCCTATCCTGACCCACACTTGTTCTATTCTCTGCTTTGACCCTGTCGCTTTTCAAAAGTGTGAGCTTCCAACTTCCCTCCCCCTGCCAACCTGCCCTCCCTTCAATCATGCCCCCTCTTATCCCCTTCCCCTCTACTCTCCTGTAGGGTGAATACCCTATTTAGTGTGTATGTCATTCCCTCCCTAAGCCAAATTCAATGAGAGTAAGGTTGACTCATTCCCTTTTGCCTTCCTGTTCTTCCCTTCCACTGTAACAGTTTTCCCTTGCCTCTTCTATATAATTTACCCCATTCTGTCTCTCCCCATCTCCTCTCATCATATTCCTCTCTCACCTCTCAATTTCACCTTTTAAGTATCATCCCTTACTATTCAGTTGGTCCTGTGCCCTCTGTCTATGTATACCTGTACACATATATACACACACTCACAAATGTATTCATACACCCATATACCCTCCTATATAGACATATATATGTATATATACATATATATATATTTATATTCCCTTCAACTATTCTGATGCTGAGAAAAGTTACATAAGTTATAATTATCATTTTTCCATATAGGAATATAAATAGTTCAACTTTGATAAATTCCTTATGAGTTCTTTTCCTTGTTTACCTTCTCGTGCTTCTATTGCTTCTTGTATCTAAATGTCAAAATTTCTATTCAGCTTGAAAGTTCTCTATTTCTTTGAATGACCATATTTTCCCCTGAAACATTATACTTGGTTTTGCTGCATAGGTTATTCTTGGTTTTAATCCCAGCTCCTTTGACCTCCAGAATATCATATTCCAAGCCCTTCGATCCCTCAGTGTAGAAGCTGCCAGATCCTGTTATCCTGTGTTATCCTGATTGTGTTTCCACAATATTCCAATTGTTACTTCTTGGCTGCTTGTAATATTTTCTCTTTGATCTGGGAATTTCGTAATCTGGATATAATTTTCCTAGGAGTTTTCTTTTGGGGATCTTTTCCAGGAGGTGATCAGTGGATTCTTTCAACCTCTTTTTTGCCCTCTGGTTCTAAAATGTCAGGGCAATTTTCCTTGATAATTTCTTGAAGGATGATTTCTAGGTTCTTTTTTTGATCATGACTTTCAGGTTGTCCAATAATTTTTTAAATTCTCTCTCCTGAATCTCTTTTCCAGGTCAGTGGTTTTTCCAATGAGGTATTTCACATTGCCTTCTATTTTTTCATTTGTTTGGATCTGTTTAATAGTATCTTGATTTCTCATAAACTCACTAGCTTCCATTTGCTCCAATCTAATTGTAAAGGAATTATTCTCTTCAGTGAGCTTTTTGAGAATCTTTTTCCATCTGGCAAATTCAGCTTTTTAAGGCAGTCTTCTCGTCATTGGCTTTTTGAGCCTCTTTTGCCATTTGAGTTAGTCTATTTTTTTTTTGGAGGGCAATTGGGGTTAAGTAACTTGCCCAAGGTCACACAGCTATTTGTGTGTGTGTGTGTGTGTGTGTGTGCGTTTGTGTTAAGTGTCTGAGGCTGTATTTGAATTCAGGTCCTCCTGACTCCAGGGCCAGCGTTCTACTCCCTGCGCCTCCTAGCCACCCCTTGAGTTAGTCTATTTTTTAAGATGTTATTTTCTTCAGTCAGGTTGCTGACTCTCTTTTCATGATTTTCTTGCATCATTCTCATTTCTCTTCCCAATTTTTCCTCTACTTCTCTTATTTGGTTTTCAAAATCCCTCTTAAACTCCTCTATGGCCTTTAATCAACTCATATTTTTCTTGGAAGCTTTTGGTGCAGGGGTTCTGACTTCATTGTCTTCCTCTAGTTCCGTGCTTTGATCTTTTTTGTCCTCCAAAAAGGAATCCAAAGTCAGATTGCTGTGCTTGCTTTGCTTCCTTTGCTTGCTCATGTTGCCACTCAATCACTTGACTTTTGAGCTTTTTGCCACAGTAGAACTCTGCTTCCAGAGAGGAGAGATTTGTCCTAAATCGCTGGGGTTTTCTCAGCTTCCAGAGCTATTAGTTGGGTAACCTCTCAGAAGCCTCTACTGGCTCTGGCACCTGGTCACACACCCCAGGACCTCCACCCTAGACAGTAATTGAGATCCAAGCAGGTTAAAGCAAGAGCCATTACCCCTCAGGCTGGTGGCTTGGTCCCCGTACAATCTGCAGGCCAGGAGCTCTGAAGTAGTCACGTGGTGGCAGCCCCTGCACCTCAGCTACTTCTCCCTCTAGGGGCAGAGGGAAGGCCACACTCCTGGACCCCCTGTTTTCACAAAGTCCACAGTGAACTCTCATTTTGTCTTTGGCATTTATGGGTTGATAATTCTGGAAACCAACAGAACTGCTTGTGATCCACTGTCCTGAAGTCCCTCTAACCGGGGCTGGTCGTGGTTGCCCTGAGGCTAAAACTGCAGACTCATAGGGGCTGGGCTCTGCTCCCAGCAAGCTGCAATGGACCCTTCCTGCCAGCCTGCTGGGCTGTCTTCAGTGGGAGGTTTGTTTCTCTCTGTCACTTTGTGGGTTCTGTAGCCTTAAAGTTTGTTTAGAGTCATTTTTTATAGGTATTTGGGGTGATTATGGAGGGGATATATAGAGTTTTCCAGCTTCTATGCTGCCATCTAAGTGCAACATATCCTTTCATTTTCTCAACTTGACATCAAATTGTTTCCAAACTTGGACATTCATGTGCAAATGGAGTCGTCCTCTCGTTTTTAGTCTACCTTACAATCACATCTCATCAAACATGAAATCACCAGATCAAGATCTTGTTTGGGCTGGCATGCTTACAGCAGTGAGGGCAGGCTATTGAAAAACCATTATCACCAGGTGTGCACAGTAGATTCTATCATGAAACATCATGGACCACCACAACCCTGCTACAAAAACAGACCTTAAAATGCCACTTGTTGAAATACTGAGGTTGTTTTCTAATGTGAACTTCCCCTCTGTTCATGTTACTCTTCTTCTATCTGGCAGCTTCTCAAAGGAAACAGCTGACAGCGTGGATTACTCATTTAGTAGAGTTTCAGTGACAGTGTAGTAGGTATGAAGTAATTCTATCCTTCCAAAGGCTGCTCCATATATAAACACTAATTAAAAAAAAAAAACCTAAGCAATATTTGCAACTGACCTTGGAGCATATTTATCATTTAATGTGGAACTTACCAAGAGCCAAGAGAAAAAGAAACTTTTTTTTTTTGCTTTTTGGAGGGCAACTGGGGTTAAGTGACTTGCTCAAGGTCACATGGCTAGTTTTTGTGTGTGTGTGTGTTAAGTGTCTGAGGCCGGATCTAAACCCAGGTCCTCCTGACTCGAGGGCCGGCACTCTATTCACTGTGCCACCTAGCCACCCCAGAAAAAGAAACTTTTAAAATAGTAATTAGCAATTCATTGTGATGTTAGTTTTTTTGAAAAATGAATTTCCATCACCTAGAAGGAGCTTGTCAAATTCACCTTCCATTTTCCACATCATCCAGGAGGGAGCATTTTCAACATATTCATTTAAAAAATACAGTGGTGGTCCAGTGGACGGAATGCTGGGCCTCGAATCAGGAAGATGAGAATTCTAATCCCACCTGAGAAACTTGCTAGTCCTGTGACCCTAGGGAAGTCACAAGACCTGTTTGCCTCAGTCTTTTTAACTATAAAAGGGGCCTAATTTTGGCATCTAATTCCTAGGGTTTTTACGAGGATAAAATAAGACAATCTTTGTGCACTGCATGACACATAGTAGCTGCTATATAAATAACACCTATTACTTTCATTTGTTCTGGACTGTTTCCTCCCCCATTCAGCTCTCCTTCTTAAACCTGTATTATCCTCACTCTGTTTATTCCCTTATTTCCCTGTTGAACTCAATGTATTTCCATTCCTTCACATTTCCCTGGATCAGCATTTGTTTGTAAGCTAGATCCTGAGCTCTGTGACAGCAGGGACTGTCTTTTGCTTTCCTCTGTACCCTCATGGCTCAGCACAGTGCCTACAACAGAAGGCACTTAATCAATGCTTACTGATTCCCTGCCTGGGCCCAGGGCTGACAGCAGTCCCCAGGCTCTACGTCTCCTCCCTGCATGCAGGTGTCTGTTGAACCTAGCTGTTGAACACAGACCAGTTTCTCTCCCTTTCTTGTACTCAATCACCTCTAAGTAGTTACCTTGATCAGGCTTGAACCCAGATGGAAATGAACCAGAACACTACTGAAGATGACAGAGGCTTCTTTCTAGGCTTCTGAAGAGTCTCCTGCTATAGGACACCTGAGGGTCTCCAACTCCCAGCTCCCTAAGGTAACGTGGTGGTCACCTACAGGAACCTGGTCAATGATTCTCCAAGAATGAGGACAGAGATTTGACATAGAGATTAGGAAAGGGACTGGGACTGATGATTCATACAAAGTTTAGCCTTGAAAGACTCCAGGTAAGGCAGCAGCCATCTCTCCTCATGTGCAGCTAAATGTACAGAGAGAAAATCATGAAACCAGGCTGCCAGAGCCATGGCCAATTGAGGCTACATAATCTCAGCTGGGCCCTCACTGGGGCAAAGCGATCCTCTGCCGTCTCCCTAAATGACTCCCTGAGCCACTCACCACAGAAGCTCTTCCACACCTTTCCTTTCATCCCCAACCCTCCATCGTGGCTTGCTTCCACCCCTCCCCCACCCCCCACCCCCCACAAACACTGAACATTCATCAAGGACTCTCTCATCCTCCTCATCTAACATAAATCAGATGTCTTCTTCTCCTTTTTGACCCCCACATCACATGGAAAGATTATTCTTCTGCTTGCTTAAGAAAATCCCCTCATATATGCAAATCATCTCACTCGACCCCCTCTTCTGACCCCATATATTCCTCCTCTAGGATCTCCTTTTATTCCACCAATTTTTACTCTCTCCCACGCTGATGGTCTTTCACTATTACCACAAATGAACCCATTTCTCTCTAATCCTTAAAACACTCTCACATGGGAACGGCTAGGTGGCACAGTGAGTAGAGCACCAGCCCCAGAGTCGGGAGGACCGGGGATCAGTTCCAGCCTCAGACACTTAACACCCACACAAAAAAACTGGTCGTGTGACCTTGGACAAGTTACTTAACCCTAATTGCTTTAAAAAAAAAAATCACTCTCACATGACCCTACAGCCCCATGAGAAGGTGTCCAATATCTTTCCCTCACCTTATCGCTGAACACTAGAGATGGCCATTTCCACTTGGTGTCTCCAACTCCTTCCCCTGGCTTTCTGTGAAACTCTTTTTTTTTCCTTTCTTTTATTTTCTGCCCTGCCACAATGCCCAAGATATGACCACTATTAGACACAAATAGGAATGTCTCTTAAAATTATCCTAGGCACATTTCTGTTCATCAGTTCTTCCTCTGTATGTAGATAGCATCTTTCTCCATTTGTCCTTTACAGTTAAATTGGGTATTTACAATGGCTAGAAAAATGAGAGGAACCTCTGCTCGCTATTTCTGAAATTTATTGATCAATGAAACACATATCTCAAAAGTCACCAATAATCTCAAATTTGCTAAAATTCAGGGGACATTTCTTAAGCCTAAGCCTTTTTGATTTCTCTGCAGGCTCTGACACTGAAAGTCTTCCCCTTTTCTTTCATGCTCCCCTTCCTAGATTTTAATGACATTTCTCTCTCCTGGTTCAACTTCTCCCATATCCAAA
>NW_027187204.1:17975-29521 GCF_028583685.1 Petaurus breviceps papuanus
GGCTTTGAAAAACCCAGAATGTGGAAACCCAGATGTTGACTGGGTATGGATGTAATGGTTGGACAGTTTGGAAATCTGTCTACTTGATGTTTCTGTCTTGATAATTATGCCTGTATACTTTGAGGTTCAGGGTGCTGACCTTTTCTCCTGAACAAGGTAAACGATATATGTCTGACTGATTAAAGTAAGCTTGTTAACCCATTTTGAGTTGCTTTCCTTTAACAAAGCAGATCCAAGAACCTGTGGAAGCTGCAAACCCTGAGGACGCTTGGGGTGCTTGCTGCTACACCATGTCACCATGTACTCAACAGCCTCCAGTAGCTCCCCAGCAAAATGTGAAACAGAGAAGCCTCTCTAGGGCTGTGAAAGCATTTCATCCCCTCCCCTCCCCTCCCTCCCTTTCCCTCCTCCATGTTACACTCCATTTGTTTGGGGCCCTTTCTGTTCCAGGGAAAGGTTGTCCCACCTTCAGACTCTGGGTTTTCTTTTTTGCTGCCATCTCTGTAGCCTAGAATGTTCTCCCTGGCTTCCCTGATTCCCCAACCAGAGCCTAACTCCCACAAAGAGCCTTTCCCAGTCCTCCTAAAACCTAGGGCCTTCTCCCCTTGACTAGCTGCACTTTGTCCTGTCCATTGTGGGTTTCTACATAGCTGTTGGCATGCTCTCTTCCCCACGAGATTGCAAGCTCCATGGGAGTAGGAGACATCCCTTGCATCAATTCACATGATCAGGGCTTTGTACAGGGTCTTAGAAGTTTGTTGACTTAGAGAAGGTTTGGGAAAGAGCTCATATTGAACAGTCTAAGCACCTTTTATACATTCAGGACAATTCCATGCCCCCAAATGCCAAACAATGACATTTTGGATCATAAATTTATCCCCGGAAAAAGGGTGAGAAAGGTCATGGAGTCCAAACCCCTCTAATTACAGATGGGGAAACTGAGGCTCACTGGTTCAGTGACTGATCCCTGAAGCCACTGCTGGGAAATATCTGAAAAAGCGTTCCAAGGCAGGTCTTCCTGCCCCAAATCCAGCACCTGCTTCACCACAACACACAACAGCCTCCTGTAATCCCAGCCCTCACACTCCTGCTTCCACCTCACTCACCTGGACAGCAGCTCCTCAGGCCTTCTTGTTCGAGCATCCCCGGTGCTTCCCTTTGCTCCAAATAAGAGATCACGTCTTCCCTGGGAACTGGAAGCCCTGGCATGGGGAGTCAGGGATGGGCAGGGGGAGAAACTTGTCATTCAGGTCTCTTTAGGGAAAGCCCTTGGCCCAGTACCTGGCCAATAGTAGGTGAAAATAAATGCTCCTCCCCTCCCCTCTCTTCCCTTCCCTTCCCTTCCCTTCCCTTCCCTTCCCTTCCCTTTCTACCAGCTCTGCTAGAATTTGAGGGCCACAGAAGGAAGATTAAGGACAAACTTGCTATACATGGGGCAAGCAGAAGCTTGAGCTACAAATTGATGCTTGTTAAAAAGAATATTCCAGATCCTAGACTCATCCCAGAGATGACAGGCATGTAAGGAAAAGCCCCCTGAGTAGCTGTCAGACACTTGGCAGACAGAATTCAGGGCCAGGTGGAGGTCAGACCAAATGGCCCCTGAGGGTCCTTCCAGGTCTGAGATGCTTCCACACCAACATGAAGCTGCCTAGAAGGGATCAGAGACACCTTCAGGTGCAACAAGGAGATCCTCAGGCTCCTGTCACACAATGAGAGACCTTCTATGGGAAACACCAGGCAGCAGGACAGGAGACCAGCACTCTCCTCTCTCTCATAACTGATAAATGCTCTAAACCCTGCCCTCCAGAGATGAAGATATTCCTTTGATTCTCCAATCAAAGTGTTACCGGGGGGGAAGTGTCCTTACCCAGGGAGAGCAGGTTCTGGGCATTCTCCAGCATGACCCCCCAGTACAACTCCTTCTGAGGATGATCCAAGAGGCCCCACTCCTCCTGGGTGAAGTCCACAGCCACGTCCTTGAATGTCACCAACCCCTAAAGCATGAAAAGGCACAGAATGTGGAGCTTGAAGGATGCTTCAGATTTCAATAGTCCAGCCCTCATTAATGCACAGAGCAGACCTGAAACCCAAAGAAGGGATCTGCTGGAAGGTCAGACCCTCCATGAGAAGCAGAGTCACCTCCTGAAACCAGGGTCATTAAGAGCCCAGCTGAATTTTGGGAAAGATTTTCTATGATCAGTTAGAATAAAGGTGGAAAGTATTTGCCTCTGAAATGCACCTCCCTGTGGAATCAGGGAGAAAGTTTGTGTTCTACCTGGGAGGCAGGTGGATCTGTGCGGGGAGCTTGAGAGAGGGTGACGGGGAATACCTTCCTGATCATAACCCACATCAGTGACATGTTCTTTTTTAAAACCTTATTTTTTTAATATCTTCTGTGCGTATCCAACATGAACTCTAGAATTTCTTTCCTTTCATATTGAATGCAGTTATGAAAAGATTTACTTAAATCCACGGGACACAGAGACCAAAACAAAGAGCTCATGGACCAGGAGAAGGGGCAGCTGCGAACTGAATGGATATATTTTATGTAAATACATATGTCTATGTACACATAAGCATATTGTGAACTTTGTATTTGTATTTATCCTGTCAATTTGTCAGTGTGTGTCTGTGTCTGTATCAGGTGTGTTGGGAATGTTATATTGTAAGATCTGAAATACAGGCAGCCAGAGATTTCTAGAGGCTAGAAATTAATTGCATTCTGGAATTTCACATAGATAGTGAATGTGGTGATCCATAAACCTTCAGACATACACAAATCTATCCTTAGATGAAACAGGCTTGAAAAGTCGCACCCCTGTCTTTTCCCAAGGATTCTCATTTGCACAAGCTAAGAGAACTCTTAGAAATACAGTAATAACACAAACAATTAATCTCAGGTGATATCAAAAGGCATTTTTGGATGATCACATATGGAAATTATTGATCTTAGGGGAAAAAACAAATCTGTAAGACCCTTTTCCTTGTAGTTTCTGGTCTGAACAACCTGGAACTACAGTGAAACATCAGATATAGCTAAAAACATCTTAGCAGATTCTGAGAGTAACCATTAAGGGCTTGGAAACTGATTATACTGGGATAGCTGGAGAAAACTCCTGAGTGTAGGTAACTCCAGGAGGCCTCCCCCCCCAATACACCTCCTCCCAATCCCAACCACTAATTCCCCACTCCCTCCCCCAAGAATTAAGAGGTGAGAATGTTTAACAACCACAAGGATTCTTGTTGGCTCCTCTCATCCCAGATCAGATCAAGAGAAGAGAGTGCAGGAGAATTGTAGGGAAAACTCAAGCCACCCTTCCCCACCTGGCAAGAGGAGGGAGGGATAACACTCGAAGACTGCCTGTGCCCCTGGGCACCTCTTACGTAACCCACCCTTCTAGGCAAAGCTTGGAAAGGTGTAATGGGAATGCAAATTTGGAAGATCTTCCCTGCCCCTAGGCTAAAGTGCACCTGAAGCCTGGGGAGGGAGGCTTGTTTTTCAGTAGATACTTTTTGATTGGCCAGTGGGTCCAAAAGGTTGTTACATTCTCTGAGCCAGGAGAAGGCTATATAAGCCCTGATGTGAGGCTTTGTTTTGGGGGCTCACTTTGAGAAGTGTTCTGTGATTTGATCTGAATTCTGGGAAGCCGTTGTCCAGGGCCCCCCTGGCTTTGAAAAACCCAGATGTGGAAACCCAGATGTTGGCTGGGTATGGATGTAATGGTTGGACAGTTTGGAAATCTGTCTACTTGATCTGCTTCTGTCTTGATAATTCTGTCTGTGTACTTTGAAGTTCGGGGTGCTGACCTTTTTCCCCTGAACAAGGTAAACAATATATAGTCTGACTGATTAAAGTAAGCTTGTTAACCCATTTTGAGTTGCTTTCCTTTAACAAAGCAGATCCAAGAACCTGTATGGGCAGCCACCCTGAGGACGCTTGGGGTGCTTGCTGCTACAAAAGGTCACCCAGGTCCTGTACATTTTGCCCACCCTGGCCCAGCAGCTGCCATTAGCCCCAGGCTCAGTACATTCTGCAGTTGTGGGAGAAGGGAGAGGTTGGGGCCTGTGGGGAACATTCCCTAAGACCTGCCTCCAAGAATGATCGCCTGGGAAGCCAGCCTCTGCTCTGGGTGAACTCCAAACTTCTCTGTTCCAGTTGTAAAGTGTACCAACTTTTGGCAAGCTATTTGATCTGTGTTTGATCCGTTTCCTGCTTTGTAAAGTGAAAAATGGTTGTTGTTAGGGGATCAAAACGATCTAGTGATTGAAAAATACTTGACACAATGATTGGTGTGTGTTAGATACAACATTACTATGATGTCTGACTTTGAAGTGGTTTTTGGAATCGGGAGTGATAAGATCGATCATTTCTATATGTCATCATCTAAAAATGCCATTGATATCACCTGAGATTTATTGTTTGGGTTATTACTGTATTTCTAAGAGTTCTCTTAGCTTGTGCAAATGAGAATCCTTGGGAAAAGATAGGGGGGCGACTTTTCAAGCCTGTTTCATCTAAGGATAGATTTATGTATGTTTGAAGGTTTATGGATCACCACATTCACTAACCATGTGAAATTCCAGAATGCAATTAATTTCTAGTAATATATTTAAGGACAAAGGAAAGAGAAAAATATTGAGTAAATTTTAAAGGCCTGGTAAACCTTACTATTGTGACAAGGCTCGTTAAATTGGGTTTGTTCTTCCTGGCTTATGAAAAACAATCTCTCCATTACACACACCTTGTTGACTTAAGGAACTTTGTGATATCTAGGAATTCAGTAATAACTAGGAATTTCGTTTGGTATAAGACTTTGGGAATTTATGTTACTCAAGGACATTCTACATTAACTTAGTTTAATGAATTCCAATTTTAAAGTTTTATTTTTGCTTTAAGGAGGAAGAAAGAAATATGGTTTAAAACTTTCCAATCAATTTTCTTGATAATAGTTTAGTGACTATTCCGCTTAATATCAGGATAAATTTTAAACTGTTTTTAAAGAAGGGGAAATGCCCTTAGAATAAATGTTTTGAAAAATCTTGTGTGAGTTTTTAGAGGACCTACTAAATTTTCACCATAATTTCTTGCTAAATTAATGCAATAAGTGGTAAAGCAGAAGAGATCTTGCTGTTTTGGTCTGAATCTGTGGCTATTCCATGGCCTAAGCAAGAGTTAACATTTGATTTTGAGCTTCTATGTAAAAGACAAATTCCTGACGTATCTCATTCTCCAGAAAAAGATAAACAGACTTATAAAACAAAGATGTGTACCTATCCATTCTGCTGTGAGATCGAAGCCAAGAACCTCTTTTTGGAGGCCAATTGGGGTTAAGTAACCTGCCCAAGGTCACACGGAGGCAGATAAGAAGGTTTGGGACAAATGCAGGTTATCCCAGCCCCTCCTGTCTCTAGATAGTTGTTCTGGATATCTTTGTGACAGTTTCAGATGGTCTAAGTATGTTAAGAGAGTGTGAAGAAGTATTTTAGGAAGATAGAAAAATTATGCAACTCGATTTGCTAATTTGAGATGGTCCTATCTGGATACCAGCCCATATTTATTTGCTTATATTTAAGACTTTGGGGGACTGCAGTTTACTATTGTTCTAAACTTTGATTGCAGGGATATTTGTCATAAAGCCAACAGTAAAATGGCCTGGGCTGCCGGTTGAGCACGGCTAATGATGGGTGTCTGTGCCTGGGGAGAGTTGGGAAGACAACCTTGGACAGGGCCTAGGTAGGACATTCTTAACTCTTTCTCCCAATTTGGCTTTCCCTGCTCTCAGCAGCTAGTGGCTCCATGATGGCTTATCAGATATGACTCGTGCCTGGAATCACACAGAGCGAAGGAAGTGAAAGCACTTCCTTCTGTTAAGATACATGACATTGTCCCTCGTTTTCTTTTATAGCAAATGTATATAATCAAGATGTTCTCTAAGTACAATACTAAATCTATTAAATACTAGATAGAAATTGGAACATCTCTGAGTTACTGTAATAGGATACAATTATGAATAGCTTACAATTATAACCTGTATAGATGGCCAAATAAATAAAATATAGAGATAACATCCTCCCAAGGAGACCAAGTAATAAGACAAAGATGTAATGGGACCGATGTCTAATTAAATAGGAGAGCAAATTTTGAGGAAAGCAGCAGAATCAGACTGACTCCTGGAAGAATTATATACAGATGTGTATGATTGGCTTCCAAAATTTTTCTATCATGGAAATTCAAGCTTTATGCATGTTTTGGTAATAAGATTTCAAGTTTGAATTTTTGTGCAAAAATTGTATAAGATAGCGGCAAAAATGAAATTATTTCTCCTTTATTAAAGAACCTGTCTGATAATTTTAAAAGGCAGATGAGCTCATTTTATGGTTGGACCCTCATATTTTAAAAAATTCTTATGCCAGGTACAGGCTTTAGGTAAGGACAAAAACAGCAAATGATATATAAACTGAAATTCTCTGAAGTTTCAAAAATGGAGAGCCCAATTTAAGTGACTGTACTGATTTGTACTAAGTTAGAACTATCTGGGAACTTCTAGATCTGAGCAGAGAAGCAGAACTCCCTCTTTGAACTGTCCTAAGAATAAAACCTACTGTCAAAAAAAGGCCACGCAAGGACTGATAACTACACGAGGCATCTGGGATTCAAAAGGTGCTGTTTAAAAGGATATTGGGAACAGGTCACTGGGATACAAGTTCACATTGGTAATAATTACTGCACTGATTTGTATGTTCATGTGGAAGTTTTCTTGGTTATCCTGGTGACATGTAAATCTCCCTTCCCAACACTGGTCTATTGTGAGCCATCTGTCTTTTAATCTATACCTGACTTAATGTAATGATACAATTTTGTGAACTGTGAGAAAAACTTTATCGTATTGTTTGAACCTGGCCCTGAGTGGCTGGGAAACTGAAGCATTTCTATGAGCCTTTACTAACAAATCATATGTTCTCTGGGAGCCCTGTCAAGTCTGTCTGACCACTCCCATAGCTGCCAGCTTGTGGATATGGATTCTTGGATCCATCTGTCACGTCTAAAGATTGCCCCTGCTGCTGAGTGGACGTGGGAGCCCATGGGAGACCCTGCCCGGTTTCCAAGGGGCCTGAAAAAGATGGCATCAGAGGCAGACAGCTTTCCCAAGTGTCTGGACCAGATCTGCAACAAAAGCAGTTCCCTCCCATTTGAGCCCCTTACACACCCAAGACTGGTTACTTTTATTTAGTCACTCTAAACTCCCACCATGGTCCTCACACCCTCACCTTGATCCCCTTGGCAGCCTGTTCCTTCGCTTATTTGCAGTTGCCCCACAGTGGCTGCCCAGCTCTGGGGATGTCCAACCACAGAGACCAACTCCTTCTCCCATCTCTGCCCCCCCCCACCACTTAGCCCCTGAGGCAAACTCAGTCTAACAAAGAATTCAGCCTAACATTTAGTGATCCCTATTCTAGGAAGCAGTTGGGGGAAAAAACAAACCACCTAGATTAGGGTTTTTAGAACCCCCCCACCCACACTCCAAAGAAGAGAGAGTTTTTTCC
This sequence comes from Petaurus breviceps papuanus, assembly GCF_028583685.1. Taxonomy (NCBI): domain Eukaryota; kingdom Metazoa; phylum Chordata; class Mammalia; order Diprotodontia; family Petauridae; genus Petaurus; species Petaurus breviceps. The sequence goes on from NW_027187204.1 coordinate 25,521, forward strand.
ATACCTCCCTTGGTCTCAAGGCTAAGCTTTCAGCTTGCCTTTAAGCAAAGGGAGGGAATGATAATCATTTAATATCATTTGGGCAGGGGGCCTCAATAAGAGCCAAAGCCTGGACTAATCAATCAGACTGCTTCGTTCTGCTCTAAAAATGCCCCTTCCTGTGTCAGTAAGTAGAAAGACCAGACAAGGCCGACAAGGGGTGTTCTCCTATTTATGACAGGATGCCTGCAGTCAGAATAGCAGCATTTCTCTTATCTTGGAGGCCTCCTCCATATGAGGAAAACCTCAAGAATCCTGGGATTGTAACTTCCAGCTGACACAACTTTGTCAACTGCCTAGTAAACATATGGAGACCATAAATCTGAGGGACACAGACATCCTGGGACTGTCCTGAAACATATAAAAATTTTGTCACTCTTGTATCAGGCAGTCAGAACATAGGCTTTGGCTTCCTGTACATACAAGCTCACTAGCATTGTCTATCTTTAAAGGAATAAACAATATGAATTTCCACATCACCTCGCCTGTTGGCCTCCTTTAACCAAACTTTCAGGTCAATAGTTATATTCAGAAGAAGATAGGTTGAATAAAGCCACTCCTACACTAAAGAATAATGTCATTTGGGTGCAAGCTCAAAAAGAAATCTTGGAAGAACTTAAAAAGGAGTTCAAAAATCAAAAAAGAGAAAATGAGAAAAAATTAGGGAAAAAAAGCAATTAAAAAATCATAATGAAGAATTCTAAGTCAAGTCAAAGACAATAAGGAAAGATTAGAAAAAAAGAAAATTGTGAAAAGAAAGTCAATCAATTAGGAGAAGGGGTATAAAATATTAAGGAAGAAAATAAAAAGGACTTCAAAACCAAATGAGAGATGAAGAGAATTAGGGGAAAAAAGCAATTCCAGAAGATTTCAAAAGAAATATAACCAATTAGAGAAAAGGATACAAAATTTTAAAGAAGAAAATAACTCCCTGAAAACTAGCATTTGGCAAATAGGACTGAACGACGTGAGAAGATGTCAAGATGTAATAAAACAAAAAAAATAGAAGAGAATCGGAAATATTTCATTAGAAAAACAATCGGTCTGGAGAACAGATCGAGGAGAGACTATATCTGAACTCTCAGGCTACCTGCAAGTGATGGTCAAAAAAAAAATCTCAGCAGAGTATGATGAGGAGTTATTAAGGAAAATCACCCTGAAGTTCTAGAGCCAGAAGGTAAAGTGGAGGGCGAATGATCAGAACCCCACAATGATCCTGGAAAGAAAACTTACAGGAATGTCACAGCTAAGTTTCCAAATTCCCAAGTTAAAGAGGAAAGATAATTAGGGAAAAGGGAGAGAAGTCTGTTCTAAAGTGACGGTAGCAGCTCTTGGTGGTGGGAAAGAACTAGAAACTGCATGGAAATTACATGGAGGGAATTTTACACATACACATGTGCCTATTTGTGTCTCCCCTTAGCCACCTCCAGGGCGCAGGCGGGGGAGGGAGAAGAAAAATGATGGAAGGGAACAGCAAGCTGTGCGGAGCAGATTGGCGATTTCACGTACAATCATCTTTCTACGTACTGTGCTTTGGAAATGCTGGTTTTCTTCCATGAATTAAAATTTAATAATAACTAAAGTAACAAAAGCCAAGCCAAGGCTGCCACCCCAAGACTGGTAGGAGTTACAGTTACCAATTCAATTTGGAAACACAAAGTCCTACGAGCCACCAGGGGAAAGACTTTCAGACACAATGGAAAGCACTTTCCATTGAAAGAAACGGCCCATGAGGACACACTGGCAGCTTCACAGACCACCCTCTAGGTCTGTGGCAATGGCCTCACTGGCAGATGTCTGTGCACAGCCTGCACTCACCTGGGCAGGGGGGCTGCTGCTCCCAGGGGCCATTCCCTCTGGCTCCAGGCCCCCTGCTGGGACCAGGCCTGGGTCTTCTGTAGGCTGAGTAGTGCAGGAAGAAGGATCCCACAGGGGGAGAGGTCTGGCTCTTGTCTTCCTGGGCAGCTGGTTGGCCTACAGGAATATACACAGGGTGAGGCCCCAGAGGAGGCACAAAGGCCCTTGCCCTGCCCCCAGAAGAGGGACTCTACCCTACAGGGGGAGGGAGGAAGCAGGCTTGGAAAGGAAGGTGGTCTCAACAGAAAGACTACTTCCCTTCCTCTATTACTCATTCCCCCCCCCACCTAATTCTCCCACAGAGACCCAAGAGACAAAGGGAGCTTAGGACCCAGATGGGATGAGGCCAGTCAGAGCCTCAGTGGCCCCTCAGTCAGAGCTCTCCCTCCAAAGGGTCCTCTGCCCTCCCTGCATCCCCTCTCCCTGACTCACATAACCATTATCTAGACTACAGACTGACTGCTTGATCTAGCAAGGTACGGTAGGTTGTGTATGGGGAGGGGTCTTGAATGGAGCCAGCAGGAATGGACCAAGGTAAGCCTGAGGCTGGGAGACAAAATCCAGTCTGGGAAGAAGCCCCTGGCAGGGGACCTGAGGCAGGGGAGCAGGAAGCCTGGGGAAGGGGAGCAGGTCTGGGAGGCAAGACCATCTAACATGGCTCATGGAGGGAGGCCAGAGGCCCTGGAGGGACAGAAGGGCTCCAGGGAGACACTGAGCCTGAGGAAGCAGGATGACTGTGTCCTGAGGTCTAACTAGGAGCTGGGGGGACTGTGGGGACCCTCTGGTGGAGCTCAGGCTTGGAATCCCTAAAGGGATGCTGGAGACAGGGAGCCACGTGCCTGGAATCTGACAGGAAACCAGTCCCAGAGCCCCGGGTGCAGATCAGGGGGACCAGGACTGAGTTTTGGTAACTGTGCCCAAGCCCGGGTAGGGAAGGAGGAAAAGAGGATTCTTGGATCTCCAAAGGGGGCTGGATCTGAGGCAGGACAGGGGAATTCCTAACCAAGAGGTCAGAGATTAGAGGGCCGGGAGACAGTCACGTGGGGCTGATAGGAAGGCTTAAATAAGGGCTCCGGGATCCCCTGGGTGAAGTCTGAGGTCTGGGAAAGTATTATCCAATGGGAAACCTGAGGAGGGTGAGGCAGGAATGAGGGAATGATGGGGGTCTGCACAAGACCGAGGGGCAGGGAGCCCCCCAGGAGCCGGGCTCCGGAGGAAGGTGTGCTCCTGGCAGAGCCGGAGGACACTCACCCTGAGGTCGGATAGAGGAGTCTGAACTGGGGGAGGAGGCGGGGGAGGGGAGCCCTGGCTCAGACCTACCTGGGACCTACAAGCACGGAGAGGGCGGCGTGGAGAAGGGAGGCGGGGGGGGGGGGGGGGGGGGGGGGAATCCGGGGTCATAGGAGGGCTGGGCAATCGGAGGGGTGCCAACCCGGCCTGGGGAGGCTGGGGGGGATCCCGGGGAGGGCGGGGCGGTCTGGGCTCAAAGACTTCCTGCTTCCGGCGGGCCTACACTGGGAAGCCCTTCCTATTCCCAAAGGACCCGCCTCGCCCCGCCCCTGAGGTCCCCAGGATGTCTTGCCTCCCATCACACCCAGGGCCAGCACTCCAGTACCCTGACAGCCCCTCCTCCCTGAGCTCCGCGCTCCATCACCTGCAAAACCTTCTCCAGTGCAGTGATCCCCTCTTCAGCCCTAAACTCCTCCCAGGCCTCCAAACTCCGCCTGCCCTCCCCCCTCCTTAAAACAATAAGCACAGCACCCAGGGGGCTGCTAGCCCAGGCTCAGACAGGAAAGGCACTAAGAAGGGGCGAATAACCTCACTTTAGTCTAGTCTTGTCAGAGGAGGATTGCCGCTCGTGGGAGCACAAACTCCGACAGCATTCCCTGCCCCCCCTTCTCGGAGGGGCAGCTACGTCTGGATGGGGTCCGTGGGACGGGCCGGCTCGTGCGCCCCGCCCCCTAAGGCCCCTCAAGCCTCCGTAGGGGCCAGCTGAGGCTCACACAGCATCAGTGCACTCAGCCCTAGGGTTCCCCATTCACTGAGCAGTGAGCGTCTGCTTTATAGGGCAACAGACAAAGGAAGCTTCCGCGTTTCCATCCCCC
>NW_027187204.1:29531-38123 GCF_028583685.1 Petaurus breviceps papuanus
TAACCTACAAGGGGGGAGGGAGGGGAGGGCGGGAGGGAGCAGGGAGCGCCAGGATGGGACGTGGAGGTGGTCTGAACAGGAAGACGACTGCGCTCCCTCTCTTCCTCCTCTTCTGTCCGCCTCCCCTCCCCATCCTTCTACAGAGACCCAAGAGGCACAGACGGCTCTGCGATCCCAGATGGGACGAGACCAGTCAGAGCCTCAGTGACCCAGAGTCAGGGCTGCCCCCCAGCTGGTACTGTGCCCTCCTTGCGTTGAGAAGCAAGTTCGAACACTGTTCTGTAAGGAGGCTTAGCTGGCCCTCTGGGGACTAACAGGCCAGTTCCAGGTGGACACTGCTGCTGTTTCCTTCCTTCCTTCCTTCCTTCCTTCCTTCCTTCCTTCCTTCCTTCCTTCCTTCCTTCCTTCCTTCCTTCCTTCCTTCCTTCCTTCCTTCCTTCCTTCCTTCCTTCTTTCCTCCCTTCCTCCCTTCCTCCCTTCTTCCCTCCCTCATGGGGAATGATAATCACTTAAGATCATTTGAACCCCAGTACAGGCCAAAACCTGAACTAATCAACCAGACACACTTTGCTTTGCTCTCTGAGTGAACTACAAATGCCCCCTTCCAGTGTCAGCAGATATAGGATTGGGTGGGGCTGACCAGGAGCATTCTTCCTGTTTGTGACCCTTAAGGAGAGGATCCCTGGGAGCAGACACTGTCTTGAATAGTGAAGCTTTTCTTGTCTTGGCATCCCATGACCATGTGCTATGTAGGGTGCCGACCTTTTAAAAGTTTGGTTAAAGAGACAAACAGATAGTAATATAACAATTATATTATTTATTCATTATTCTTCCCTTAAGGCTAGCGTTACTTGGGCAAGGAGTGCAGGACTAAAGTCCTGACTGATGAAGAGAGGAATCAGAAGCATTTTTAAACATTTTTAGAACCATCCTAATTCAGGATGACTATGTCACAAAACTTTATGCCTTCTATTTGTTACCATCTATAAGTGAAACAGAGTTCCTTGGTTGTAAATGCAAATTGACAACGAACAGAGCAGGGTCTTATTTACATTTTATGGTCTCTGTGATGAGGGATGGCAATATGGTTCAACAGGAACTCTGATCTTTATCTAAGACCAGAAAGCCTTCGATTTAGTCTGGAAAGAATTCAGCCCAAGCCAACTTGGAATCAGAGTTGTAAAAGTTTATTGTACACCTTACAGGGGGCAAGAGTCCTTAGGGGACCTGCAACCTTAAAGGGGTAGAATTAAGGATTTTATAAAATAATCCATAGTAGAACCTGCGCCAATTATGCTAACTAGGTGATTAAGGGTGGGATTAGGGAGGAGTTAAGGTGGGGCCAGTGTTTAAAGGGACGTGCACTTTTAATGTAACTTTGAAGGCATATTGCCCATAATTCACTGGGGAAAAGCCCAAGGGGGGGGGGGCGATACCTGGAGGTGTAGTTTTAGGCTTGAAACGTCACTAAGTCAGCTATTGGTCAAGGGCTGACTGAGAAGTGCCCAGTTTGCCACCCATCAGTGTCATGTTTGACAAGATTGATGTCTGGGAACCAAGGCTAATGGAGACTCTGGATAATTAATAGGCTAAGGAGTTAACCCAGAGATAGGGTCCTGAAGGATTCATGGGGGCAGCCAAGGAATCAACCTAGAGATAAGGTATTGAAGGATTCATGGGGGGAGTGGGACACTATACAAGGGCAGATAATAGTTGCCTAAGTTGGAATGTTTATAGATACTTTTGTGAAGAATTGGTAGGTATAGCTTGTTAGTGTTTCAAGGCTGAGATAAACAATCCATGAGTTGTTGCTGGGCAGAGTTAATGCTTTGAAGCTAGGCAGAGTGCAGGTAGGGGGAAGGGGGGGGGAGGTAGTGTGATTTTACAAACTGGTTTTACAAATTGATATTACAAAGTTTTACAGACTGATGTTACAAATATAGATCCCAAGCACCCCATCATTCCTGATGTTACAAATTGGTATTACAAACTGAGTTTACAAATTGATTTTACAAATATAGATCCCAAGCACCCCATCAATTCTATAAGCTAGGCTTCAGCAATAGGTGAACCAAGAATTACCAGAACAGGCTTGTTTTCAAGGAAGCAAAGGAAGGAGACACCAAATTGTCGACCCTAACCCTAAATTCTTTGGAGTATGATGAAATCAAGGGAGTTTCAGAAAAAGCCTCTTCTCCTTCGTTGACCATCTGACCGTTTGGATCACCACAAAATGCAGCACGTCCTCAAAGAGAAGGAAGAACCAAATCACCTTACTGGTCTCCTAAGGAACCTGTAGGAGGGTCAAGAGGTAGCAGGCAGAACTGAACATGGAACCACTGGTTGGTTTCAGATTAGAAAAGAAGGACAATAAGGTTGTATGTTGTCACTTATTTGATTTAAGTGTATGTATGCAAAGTACATCGTGTGAAATGCCAGGCAGGAAAAAGCAAAAGGGGAAATTGAGGTTATCAGAAGAAATATAAACAATCTCAGATATGCAGAAAGTGAAGAAGAATTAAGAAGCCCCTTGGTGAGGGTGAAAGGGGGGAGTGTGTAAGCTGATCTGCTACTTCTAGCACCAGAAGAAAGATAAAAAATTAACTAAAGTCTAATTCTAATGCACCGATTAAGGTGAAACCGATTACTTACAATATATGAAAATGTTATAAATATTAGTAATAGTATTCTCAAAACTGTTGTCATTACTAAGGTAGTTTGAAGTTTGTGACTGATTGTATATGATATGCTGATTCTGATACATGAAATTGTGTAGGAAAAGGTAAAAAGGAGCCATACTCTCATAAAAATAGGGCATGTAAGGAAGAACTAATACAAAGGAAACAGGTATTGGAGGGCTAGTAATGTTGGAAACTTACTCTCATATGGTTTGATGAGGAAACAGCATGTGCTTCAGAAGCAGTTTGCAAGTCTACAGAACATCCAGAATGATGAGACAGCTAGAGGGTAGGGTTGGAGAATGATTTTTACAAGTGTGTATGAATAAGATTAGGAGGCTGGGTAGAGAAAATAAGGGAGGTGTTGTTGTAGAGATAACTTAAGCCAGTTCTAAACTGACACACTAGTGTGAAAAATGTGGTCCAGGCAGGATTGTCAAGCAATCCGTTTATTGGTACCATGAACAAGGTTTTTATAGAGGAATGAAACAAAGAAGGTAATTATGGGTCACTTACTTTTCTAATACTCTTAGCCAGACATTGATGTCAATTTAGGCCTTGATAATCATGTCCTTTGATGATTTCCAAGCCATATGAATAGTATCTAAAAATGTATGGGAGAGCTTAACACCTTCTGGCAGTAATCCCAGAACAGGCCTCCTCCCTGGATCACAGGATGTCAGGAAGGCTCAGGACTAGTCACTTTGAACTGGCCACAGTAAAAACAAGGAGCAGCCTGATTCCTGGATCACATGTTTTGGCTCCCTTTAGGATATTAGAGGGATGGGTAAAACCAGGAAAGAGAGTGTAAAAGGAAAAGATAAGGTAGTAGAGATAGGTTAAAAAAAGAGGATGAGAAGGAAAATGGTGAGTAAAAATAAGCTGGAGGGAAATCTACATATAGCAATTAGAACTTTCTCAAATCTGTAAAATCAGTCATTTCCCAATTGAAAAACAGATAAAGGATAAGAACAGGCAGTTTTTCAATGAAGAAACCAAAACAATTTAAATCATATAAAAATGCTTTAAATCATTATTGACTAAAGAAATGCATGTTGCAAGAACCTCAAGATATCACTCTATAACTACCAGATTTGATAAAATAATAGAAGAGACAAATGATCACTGTTGGAGAAAATGTGGGAAAATTAAGACACTGATTCATTGTTGGCAGAATTGTAAAATTGTTAAAAAAAAAAAAAAACCTTTTGGAGAGCAATTTAGAATTATGCCCTTTGAGCATAGCAACACTTGTTCTATTCCCAGAAATGATTACCAAGACAAAATTGTATACACAGTAACATCAATATCGGTTTAAGAATGACTTTCAGTGAACGAGTTATTTGGTCTATTATAAATACCCAAATTAGCAATAATGGACATATAAAGAAAGATGCTATCTGCATCTCAACAAAGAGTGATAACTAGAATTATGGGTAGAATAATATACACACGCCTATTTGTGCCATTTTAGGTTGGGGTGTTGAGGGAAGAGAAAAATTATATAATTTTGTTGTATATTTCAATGGAATAGCAAGTTGTGCATAATAGATTTGCAGTTTCATCTACACTCATCTTTTTTATTGTACTATGATATAAAAATGCTTGTTTTGTTCCACAAAATAAAAATGTATTTTAAAACAATTTTAAAGAGTTATTTTTCAGGTATATATCTGAGTATATAGACAATCTAAGTGGTGAAAGCATCATGGGCTCAGGAGTATGATGAGCTGAAAGTCTGAAATGTGGGCTGGAAACAACCCTTTTTTCATCTTGAAAATGTTGAGACTTTCCACCTGGATCTTGCTGAAATAACTAATGAGAGATAACAAATGTCCTCAGTTATACAAACACATCCAGAGACAATATTTCCAGGAATGGCATCATCCTGGCTGGTAGAGATAACAACAGATGGCTTAGAATTGAATTATGATACTTCAAGGTATAGAAGACAAGTTTCCTTGACACAACGTGAGTTGCAGCTGGTGCTGAGATAATTCCTTTTGAAGTAAAGTGTCTTAAGAGAGCACTACACTTTCAAACTTGGCTCAGAGCTTTTCTTCAATTAAAAGTGACTGATAGAAAACTGAACTTTTGAACTTATGAGCCTCTTCACCCACAGGATGTAGTTCCTGGCCCTTTGTTTGCAAGTGAGTTAGACTTAAGGGTGGCAGAGCTATACAAAGTCATCAGCCTCACTCTCTCCTTCAGAGTTATCAGAGTCCAGTGGCAAGACATAGGTCAAGACAAGCCATGATTGCTCCCATTTCTAACTAATCCATAAACATATCCACAACTAACGGATATTAGGGTGTCAAAGTTGGGGTTCCACCATTTTTAGCAAAAAAAAAAGATTACACAACTATAATATTTTACAAAGTAATTTTTACTTCAGTTTGATGGCACTTTTGGCAGTTACCTCCAGACAAAAAATATATAGAGAAAGAATATATGTTTCTATCTGTGTAAATTGGAGAAAATCAACAAGACAAATTGACTAGTTGGAATAGATTCAAAAAAAGGACTATAAATATGATGGATTGGAGACCATGCCAAATGAGGATCAGTTGAAAGAACTGAGGTTACTAATCCTGAAGAAGAGAAAACTTGGTGGGCAACATGAAATACTCTTCAAATACATGAAAGGCTGTTGTGTCTATGATGAATCACGCTTGATCTCCTTAACCTGAGGGAAGACCTAGAACCAATGAGCATAAGTTGCAAGAGGTAAATTTTAGCCTGGCAGGATGAACAGTGTCCCAATAATGGTCTGCCTTCATAGCTGGACTTCAAGCAGAAATGTTTGCAAAGAAATGCCTCACAGATATGAGTCTGGCCTAGATGGCTTCTGAAGGCCCTTCCAACTCAAGATTCTCTGATAAATTCAGTGACAACGGAACAAGAAGTGGGCTTGGGCCCTCATTCGCATCCAAATGAATTTGAAATCTTTCTTCCTATTGGTGTTTGCCTTTTCTGGCAAAAGTAAAATTGAAAGCCCTTTATAAAACCCAATTTGAAAGAAATGCATGGATTGTCCATGTCTGAAAATGTGTATGCTTTAGGAATCTGAGTTGATCAGCTTTTGCTGCAGGAGTGGCCAGCATGCTTCACTTTTGGTTCTCTTATACACTTTGCCTTTTGTGATTCAGGACTGAGGAAATAGTCCAAGGGATCTGAGCTAAAAATTGGTCAGTGATGCCTCGTGTGCTAAATAATTGTCCAATTGGGTTAAAAACACATTTATCTGTTGGAATAAGTATGCACGTTTCAACCTTAACAGCTGCCTTTTTGCAGTGTTTCCAAACTATTGTGATCAGGAATACACAGCTCTTGCGGATGGTGTAGTGACTGTAGACACTCTGACTGCTTCTGACTATATGCAACATATTCTTTCAGTTTCTCAACTTGACATCAAACTGTTTCCAAACCTGCAGGAAGGATGGACATTCATGTGCAAATGGTCACAGGCATGCAGAGACTCTTGGTGTCTGTCTATGACTGCACTGGACTCGTCCTCTCCTTGGTCTAATTTGTAATCACCTCTCATTAAACCTGAAATCACCTGAACAAGATCTCACTTGGGTTTATATTCCCGCAGCAGAGAGGGCAGGCTGTTGGAAAACCATGATCACCAGGCATGTAGAGTCCATGAAACCATGACGGACAACTACAACCTTGCTACAAAAACAGACCTCAAGATGCCACTCACTGTAGGACAGAGTCCAGATGGAAGAGTAAAAACAGGAACTTGCTTGAGCTCCATTCCAACCACCTCCAATACCTGTAAAATATAACTAAACAATGTTAGAGCTACAGAACACACACAGTGACAGAGAGAAACAAAGCTCCTCCTGAAGGCAGCCTGGTAAGCTAACAGACACCAGTCTGGGAGCCAGGCACAGTCCCACATGAGCCACGCAAGCCCAGACCAGAGGCCCAGAACAGCCAGAGCAGACTTCAGAAGAGTGAATCACTGGTAGCTGTGCTGGTTTCCAGACTTTTCAACCCATAAATGCCAAAGAGAAAGTAAAAGGCCAGTGGGGAACCCTGTTGATCCTTAGTGAGAGAAGAGGGTAGTCTAGTCCCTGCCGCCAGGATGGCAGAGATGAAGGCAGCTACAACTGCTGCTGCTGCTGGCTCCAGGCCTACAGATCATAGGAGGATCAAGTGACTGTCCAGAGGGCACTTGCAGGGATCTCTCTACTGGCATTGAGGCAAGATTCTCTTACTTTGCCCTGCCTGGATCTGGGTCACACTCTTAGGTGGTGGTCCTGAGGTGAGGAATGCTAGCATGCCAGAGCATGTGGTGGCTATACAGAGGGTGCTTTCCTCATAACTTTGACAATGGTTCTGACAACTGCTGTGAAAACCACAGAAATTTGGGACACAGCTCTCTCCACTCTGGAAGCACAGTTCTACCATGGCAAAGAGCTCAAAAGTAAAGTAATTGGCTGGCAAGATGAGCAAACAGAGGAAGCACAACCAGACTATAGAATTCTTTTTTGGGGAAGAAGAATATCAAAACATAAAACCAGAAAAAGACAACAAAGTCAAAATTCCTGCATCAAAAGCCTCTAAGAAATATATGAATTGATCACAGGACATAGAGGAGTTCAAGAAAGACTTTGAAAATCAAGTAAGACAAGTAGAGGAAAAATTGGGAAGAGACATGAGAATGATGAAAGAAAATCATGGAAAGCAAGTCAACAGCCTGACTGAAGAAAATAACAGCATAAAAAATAGACTGGGGAGGCAGAGCCAAGATGGTGGCATAGAATCAGGAAAACTCTGTGAACTCCCCCCATAACCACTTCAAATGCCTATAAAATATGACTCTAAACCAATTTTAGAGCTACAGAACTCAGAAAGTGACAGAAATAAATCTCCTGCTGAAGGAAGCCTGGAAGGGAGACAGGAAGGGTCGATCGCAGTGCGCTGGGAGCAGAGCCCAGCCCTGCATGAGCCTGACTGGATTTAGCCCCAGGATGGCCCCAACCAGCAGCAGCTACAGTGGACTTCTGGAGAGTGGATCACTAGCATCTGCAGAAATTTTCAGAAATATCAAGCCATTAATGCCAAAGATAAAGTAAAAGGTCAGCAGAACTCTGTTGGAACCAAGGGGGACTAAGAGCAAGGTCCGGCCTCAGCCCCGGAGCGAGAAGTGGCAGAAGCACTGCAGCCATGCAGATGCCTCAATGTGGTGTAATGTAATGCCAAGGAAAGGCAACTTCCCAAGGTTCAGAATACCAGCATAGGTGCTCTCCATTTTATTCAGTGACCAATCAAGAACAGAGAAGATCAAAACATGACATCATTCCAAATACAGCATTTACTAAATGTGATTAAATAATCTCCAAGGACTACCCCACCCCAGGACCTTCCAATCATTCAATCAATTACAAAGTCTCTGTTCTAAATACTTCTCCACCCCTAGGCTATACCTTAATTAAGTCCACCACAAAGCCCCTCTTCTCAAATGGAGATTAGTTTCCAAACATAAGGTCAAAAGTTCCCCACCCCTGGATCACAATTGAATCTACCCCAGAGTTACATCAAGTTTAAGCACAGCACTTAATACCCAAATGGAGGTCTTTTCTTCATCTTAACAGGAGGCAAGTTCTCAGCAATCTTAGTTCCTGGGGAGACAAGGCTCATCAAGGCCACAAGATACATTGCCAGTCCCTTCATCAATTCATCCTCTGTCTGTAGAACAGTCCTAGAACCCCTGAACACATTAGCAAAGCCCTCTCCCAGGATTTCTGTAAACATACAACAAGAAAATCCTTCTTCAGGGCTTCTGAACCAACAGAAAGGTTCCCAGACCCCTGCAACAACAGCACTGTCCTTCACCAGTGGACAGTATTCACTCTGTCTGCAGGACAGTCTCCAGACCCCTGCAACAACAGCACTGTCC
>NW_027187204.1:38133-44863 GCF_028583685.1 Petaurus breviceps papuanus
GTGGACAGTATTCACTCTCTGTCTGCAGGACAGTCTCAGGGCTTCTTAGCGAACAGCCAGGTTCCAGGACTTCTTCAACAACAGGACTGTCTTTCACCAGTGGGCAAATCTGGCAAAACAACATCAAAACAGACAGACAAAGTACCAGCAAAACAGCCATGTCTCCTCAGTCCTTGGCAGCTCAGGGGGCAGGTCTCAAAAGTCCAGGGCAATTCAAAGCGGCCACCAGCAATTCTCTTAGTCTCTCTCTTTTTCCTCGAGGTGCTGCTTCCAAGAAAAAAAAGGTCTTCCGCCTCTCTCTTGTCTCTCCAAATCTATGTCACCAGCTCCTCCCAGTTCAGGACTTTCTTTTCACATCAAAAAGTCCATCCCACAGGTGGGATTAACAAGCTCTGGGTTTTAACACAATCAATTTGAAAACCAAGCCAATACAGGGGAATCTTTAATTGCCATTACTATCACATGTGGCTGCTTCAGGGCTCCTGGCCTACAGATCGTAGGGGGACCAAGAGATTATTCAGAGGTTAATCACTCTTGCTTTGACCTGCCTGAATCCAGATAGCAGTCTTGGGTGGTGGTCCTGAGGTGTGTGACCAGTAAACTAGAGCTAGTGGTGGCAGCAGAGAGGGCACCCAACTAATAGCTCTGGCAGCAGCAAAAACCCCAGCAATTTGGGACAAAGCTCTCCTCTCTGGAAGCAGAGTTCTATTGTGGCAAAGAGCTCAAAAGTCAAGCAATTGAGCGGCAGTGTAAGGAAGCAAAGCAAGTACAGCAATCAAACATTAGATTCCTTTTGGGGGACAAAAAGGATCAAAGCATGGATTGGTAGGAAGTCAATGAAGTCAGAATTCCTGCACCAAAAGTTTCAAAGAAAAATATGAATTGGTTACAGGCCATAGAGGAGCTCAAGAAGGATTTTGAAAATCAAGTAAGAGAAGTAAAGGAAAATTTTGAAAGAGAAATGAGAGCGATGAAAGAAAATCATGAAAAGAGAGTCAACAAACTGATTGAAGAAAATAACACCTTAAAAAGTAGATTAACAGGGAGACTAGGTGGCACAGTGAATAGAGCACCTTTGGAGTCAGGAGTACCTGAGCTTAAATCCGGCCTCAGACACTTAACACAAAAACTAACCCTGTGACCTTGGGCAAGTCACTTAACCTCAATTGCCTTCCAAAAAAGAAAAAAAAAGTATATTAACTCAAATGACAAAAGAGGCTCAAAAAGCCAATGAGGAGAAGAATGCTTAAAAAGCCAAAATTTTCTGAATGGAAAAAGAATTTCAAAAGCTCACTGAAGAGAATCATTCCTTCAGAATTAGACTGGAGCAAATGGAAGCTAATGACTTTATGAGAAATCGAGATTCTATTAAACAGATCCAAACAAATGAAAAAATAGAAGGCAATGTGAAATATCTCATTGGAAAAACCACTGACCTAGAAAATAGATCCAGGAGAGATAATTTAAAAATTATTGGGCTACCTGAAAGCCATGATCAAAAAAAGAACCTAGAAATCATCCTACAAGAAGTTCTCAAGGAAAATTTCCCTAATATTTTAGAACCAGAGGGCAAAACAGAAGTTGAAAGAATTCACCAATCACCTCTTGAAAAAGATCCCAAAAAGAAAACTCTTAAGAATATTAGAGCAATGTTCCGGAGTTCCCAGGTCAGGGAGAAAATATTACAAGCAGCCAAGAAGAAACAATTTGAATATTGTGGAAACACAATCAGGATAACACAGGATCTGGCAGCTTCTACATTGAGGGATCAAAGGACTTGGGATATGATATTCTGGAGGTCAAAGGAGCTGGGATTAAAACCAAGAATCACCTACCCAGCAAAACGGAGTATAATGTTTCAGGGGAAAATATGGTCATTCAATGAAACAGAGGACTTTCAAGCATTCTTGATGAAAAAAACAGAGTTGAATAGAAAATTTGACATTCAGATACAAGAAGCAAGAGAAGCATGAGAAGGTAAACAGGGAAAAGGAATCATAAGGAACTTATCAAAGTTGAACTATTTCCATGCTTATATGGAAAAACAATAATTATAACTTATGAAACTTTTCTCAGTATGAGAATAGTTGAAAGGAATATGAATAAATGTATATATATATATATATATATATGTATACATACATACATATGTCTATATAGGAGGGTATATGGGCATATTAATACATATGTAAGTGTGTGTATATATGTGTACAGGTATATGTGGACTTTGGGCATATGATCAATTGAATAGGAAGGGATGATATTTTAAAAATACATTTAAGAGGTGAGAGAGGAATATAATGAGGGAGATAGGGAGAGACAGAATAGGGTAAATTATCTCATATAAAAGAGGCAAGGGAAAACTTACAATGCAGGGGAAGAACAGGATGGCAAAAGGGAATGGGTCAACCTTACTCTTATTGAATTTGGCTTAAGGAGGGAATAACATACACACTAAATTGGGTATCTTACCCTACAGGAAAGTAGAGGGGAAAGGGACAAGATAGGGGATGACAGAAGGGAGGGCATATTGAAGGAGAGGGTAGTTAGAAGCAAACACTTTTGAAAAGGGGCAGGGTCATAGCAGAAAATAGAATAAGTGAGTGGCAGGATAGGGTAGAGGGAAATATAGTTGGTCTTTCACAATATACCTACTATGGAAACTTTTTGTGTAATTACAAATGTACAACCTATATTAAATTGCTTATCTTCCCAGTGGGTGAGAAAGGAAGAAGGGAAAAAATCTGGAACTCAAAGTTTTAAAAACAAATGAGTACATAAAAAAAAGAGCTGGGTTCAGATTCTGCTTTTCACATATTCTGACTGTAGGGTCCTGAGCACTTCCTTTAACTTATCAGCACCCTAGGTATCTCTCTGATTGTAAAGGAGGTAACCCTGGTCATTGTGGAGGAAGTTTCCTCATCTCAGAGGTTGTTATAGGAATGTAAATTTTTAAGATCTTCCCTGCCCCTTGGCTTAAGTGCACCTGGAGCCTGTGGTGGGAGGCTTGTTTCTCAGGAGATACTTTGTGATTGGGCAGTGGGTCAAGAGGGTTGTTACATTCTCTGAGCCAGAAGAAGGCTATATAATCCCTGATGGGAGGCATTGTTTTGAGGCTCACTTTGAGAAGTGTTGTGTGACTTGACCAGACAAGACTCTGGGCAGCTGTTGAGAGCCCCCCGGCTTTGAAAACCCAGATGCTTCCCTCTCTGGTAACTGTGATTATGTATGGATGTACATAATGGTTGGACAGTTTGGAAGCCTGTCTGCTGAAATGTTTCTCTGTCTTGTAACTTCTGCTTGTAACCTCTGTATACTCTGAAGTTTGGGGTGCTGAACTTTTTCCCCTGAACTAGGTAAATGATATGTTTGATTGATTAAACAAGATTGTCAACCCATTTTGAATTGCTTTCCTTTAGAAAAGCAGATCTAAGAACCTGTGTTGGCAGCCATCCTGGGTGTATTGGGGTGCTTGCTGCAACAGAGGTACACAGATACAGTCACTGTCTCTATCCTAAATTAAACCTAGAACATTTTGGTTTGGTATTTGTGTAGCAAGATGTTATCACCTCCAAGTCTGACACCTATCAAAATTCAGCATTTCCTCTTTCAACAAAAATTGTACTTGTATAATGTAAAGTGTTTATATATGTATATATGTGTGTATATATATACATATATGAAATAACATAAATTGTTACATATTATAAGATTTAAAAAATTAGATTGGAGAAAATGGAAGCTAATGATTTTATGAGAAATCAAGATACTATAAAAACAGATTAAAAGAATGAAAAAATAGAAGACAATGTAAAACATCTCATTGGAAAAACCACTGACCTGGAAATAGATCCAGGAGAGATCATTTTAAAATTATTGGACTACCTGAAAGTCACGATCAAAAAGAGTATAGAAATCACCCTTCAAGAAATTCTCAAGGAATATTGCCCTAATATTCTAGAACCAGAGTGCAAAATAGAAATGGAAAGAATTCACTGATCACCTCTTAAGAAAGATAAAAAAAAAACTCCTAAAAATATTATAGACAAATTCCAGAGTTCCCAGGTTAAGAAAAAATTATTACAAGCAGCCAAGAAGAAACAATTTGAGCATTGTGGAAACACAATCACAATAACACAAGGTCTAGCAGTTTCTACATTAAGGGATAGAAGGGCTTGGAATATGATATTCCAGAGGTCAAAGGAGCTAGGATTAAAACCATGGATCCCATATCCAGCAAAACTGAGTATAATATTTCAGGAAAAATATGGATATTCAATGAAATAGAGGACTTTCAGACATTCTTGTTGAAAAGACCAGAGCTGAACAGAAAATATGACTTTCAAATACAAGAAGCAAGAAAAGAATGAGAAGGTAAACAGGAAAAAGAAATCCTAAGGAACTTATTAAAGATGGTCTATTTACATTCCTAAATAAAGAAACAATAATTGTAACTCATGAGACATTTCTCAATATGAGGATAGTTATTTGTGTATACATACATATGTATGTATAGGAGGGTATGTGTCTGTGTATATGTGTGTGTATGTGTGTTCATGTATACATAGAGGGCATAGGATAAGTTGAATATGAAGTGATGATATGTAAAAAATAAATTTAAGAGGTGAGAGAGAAATATATCGGGAGAAGGAGAAAGGGAGAGCTAGAATAAGGTAAATTATCTCACATAAAAGAGGCAAGAGAAAACTTACAATGGAGGGGAAGAGCAGAAAGGTGGAAGGGAATGAGTCAACTTTATTCTCATTGGATTTGGCTTAAGGAGGGAATAGCATACACAATCAACTGAGTATTTTGCCCTACAGGAAAGTAGGGAGGAAGGACATAAGAGGGGGATGATAGAAGGGAGGGCAGATTGGGGTAGAGGGTAGTAAGAAGCAAACACTTTTCAAAAGGCACAGGGTTAAATGAGAAAATAGAATAAATAGGGGGCAGGATAGGATGGAGGGAAATATAGTTAGTCTTTCACAATATGACTACTATGGAAATGTTTATGCATAACTACACATGTATAACCTATATTGAATTGCTTTTCTTCCCAGTGGGGGTGAGTGAGGAGGGAAGAAGGGAAAAAATCTGGAAATCAAAGCTTTAAAAACAAATGTTAAAATTGTTTTTTACATGCCACCAGGAATTAAGATATACAGGCAATGGGATATAGAAATCCATGTTGCCCTACAAGGAAGTAAGAGGGGGGGAAGGGGGAGGACACAAAAGAGAACAGATTGGGGGAAGGGGTATTCAGTATGGTTGCTATCTTGGGGTGGGGGTAGGGGCAAGACAGGGAGAAAATTTGTAACTCAAAACCATGTGGAAATGAATGCTGAAAACTAAAAAATAAAATCATTTTTTTTAAATGTCACTCATTGAAATGCTGAGTTTGTTTTCTGATTTGAACTTTTCCTCTTTCATGTTACTCTTCTCTCTGGCCCCTTCTCATAGAACTTGGTTGGTAACATGGGTTAGTCATTCAGGAGAGTTTCAGTTAAAGTGCAGCCACTTTATCAGTGGTAGAAATAACAAAGTCATGTCTGATGAAATTCTATCCTTCAGAAAGGTTATTTTCAGTGAAAAAAATGTGAACGTAACCGAAGTATGTGAAATCTTGCTGTTTTCATTCCTATAGAAGGGTAAATTGGTACTCTTAGATAATCATGTGAAAGATAAAATCCCTGAAATAAGAACATTCTTTCTAAATATTATGGGAATAATTAGTAAAAGTGAAAGGAAATAAAAGTAAAAGCACAAAGTTCTTTTTTTTTTCTTTTTGGAGGGGGGAGGGGGCAGGGCAATTGGGGTCAAATGACATGTCCAAGGTCACACAGCCAATAAGTGTTAAGTGTCTGAGGTTGGAGTTAAACTCAGGTCCTCCTTACTCCAGGTAGGTACTTATAAGGGCCGGTACTTATTCACTGTGCCACCTACCACCCTAACACAATGTTGAATCATTATCCCATAGAATCAGATTGAGATACATTTCGGTTACAGTTACTAGATATATGTCTGTACAGAATAAGGTCCTTACAAGTTTCAAAATATTGTAAGAATAATTGGGTATTGATACAATTGATTGAAGGACCTGTTTTTTTTTTTTTTTTACTAATGAAGGTTTTATGGGGAAAAAGAATTTTGGTGCAATCTTCTTTGAGTGAGCTAAGTTGGGGAATGTTACTATTATTTTTATACTGGGTGTTCTGTGGGACCTAAGATTAGAGGGTTTTATGGGGAGGAGAAAGTTCTTAGTTTGTGATGTTTGGAAAATTCTAAGGAGAATCCTCATTTAGTGGGGAAAATTTTGTTGTCTTGATGAGGTAAAGTAATTGTTTGAAGTTATCATATGCATAAGGTTCAATTTCTGAAGTATCTCATTCTATCAGAATGAGTATGGTTAGAGGACAAATGAGCTTGGGAAAACAGATGCAAATGTATTACAGCAATAACTTAGGATCTTAATGGGAAATTTGATTATATGTTGTTATTTAATCACGAACTAGAACAAGTGTGGAAAGGTTTGTAAGCTACCTAAGGCTCACTTTAAACATATTCCCTAACCAATGAGAGATGATAGTCTGTACTTGTAACGGTAATTTGAAGATTTTCCCTGCCACCTAATGGGTTGAATGTAATCACATGGACCCAGTGGTGGGAGGAGCTTACTGAACAGGTGGAACAGAGCCCAGAGGAAGCTGAGAGTGAAAGCAGTTAGACAGAG
>NW_027187205.1:0-77854 GCF_028583685.1 Petaurus breviceps papuanus
CAATGTAGACTTGGATGGAGGGTTTTAGAGTAATGTGAAGACAGTTGACATGTTGGCCAGTAACTCAAAAGAAACAGAGTATAACGCAGCAATGTGATCCACCCTTTCTGTAGCCTTGGTGTGTGAAACGCATATATTCAGTCTCTTCTTTGACTTGTTTTAGGTTACATCCATTATATAGGTATTGTGCTATTGAAACCAAAAAGACCAGATACAACGGTAATTTCTTAAGGAGTAATAGTAAATGGAATGGACTCTACAGTTTCATAAGGAGGGCTGAAGGAACTGTAGGGAAAGCCTTGCTTAGAATTCAATATTCTTTGACTTGGTTTAGTTCTGTGAAGACAGTTGGTATATTGGCCAGTAACTCTGTTACTCATGAAAGCAGACCCACAGTCTATTTGAGTTTGATTTGCTGAGGGGTTATGGGACCATCAAAGTGGTCAGTAACCTGAGACCACAAGGCCCCTCAGAGAAAATACAAACTGTATGCAAAGATACAAGTAAAGTTTGCACTCCCCAGTCAGAAGAAAGGTTACCAGGTCATATTTTCATATATCCTTGGGTGCCAGGGAGATAGACCAGCTATTCCAGGAGGAGAGGGAGTCATTGGGACCCTGAAACATGTTCTCTCTTCTCTGCACACAGCCCCTTCAGTGTGGGAGGCAGTCCAGAGATTTGCACTTAGCACCTTCTGATTTCTATGTCAATACATAGATTCACAAGGCAGATAGTGTGCAAAGAGCCCCAGAGTCAGCACAACCCTGGGACTGTGTGCAAGAGGCTGGCCTTGGGCCGAAAGGAAGGGGGAGGGGGAAGGGGGCAGGGACTTTGCACTCATTCTCCAGGTCCTTCTGCAGTAAAGTGGGAGGATACCATTCTTTCTCTCCACACCTGAATCCAACCTTCCAGACCATTCTTCTCCTGGGGCAACTTCATATCTGACATCTATCTGACAGCCATGGACCCCAACTGTGACTGTGAAAGTGATAAGAGACTCCTGGGTTCTGGACACAACTCCAGGACAGTAATCCCCTGCCTGTGATTAACTGTCGGGGTGCCAAGGATCAGGGTAGATGGGAAAAGGGCCCTTTTTCACAGATAACTGACTTTAGTATCCTTTTTGGAAATGTGATCCCTAATGAGTAGATCAGGGTGTTCAGGGACTCAGGCTGCGTCAGTTTGGGGTGGGGGAGGGCTTCTGAAAATAGAGAATAATTCAGATTGATTTCTGTCCTTCCTGGTGGGAGAAGATGCTTTTCTAGGGATCTGAGAAAGGTAAAATGACAGCTTCTTCAGCTTTGTTAAGGGAAGCCTGGAAAGAGCTCAGAGTGAATATCTCTTCTTGGTGACTGTGGGGACCAGGTTTGGAGAATGAGCTCTAGAAGTAAATGAGAATCTCAGACTTGAGTTTCCTACTCCCAAGTCTACTAGAGTTCTGGGATGTTCTATGCTCCTCTTCAATGCTTTTCCTCCTCCAGGTGGCTCTTGCACCTGTGCAGGCTCCTGCAAATGTAAATCCTGCCGATGTACCTCCTGCAAGAAAAGTGAGAGTGAGTTAGAGTGTAGTGCGTCTGGGAATGGGTGTGGGTGTGTTCAGGGAAATCTTTCTCTGGTTTCAACTAAACAGCCCCTGACCCATCAGAGAATACCTGAAGAGGCCTGGAGATCAGTTCCGGAGTTGGGGCTTTGGGGACTCATTTCTTAGTGGTACCAAGTCCCCTAAATCACCCCTGAGAGATAAAACAGCATCCTTTGCTTGCTTCTGAGGCACATCCCCGAACTTGAACTCTGCAAGGCTTTCAGGCCAGGACACATCCTACTTATCTCTTGTTTTCTCTTCTCAGGCTGCTGCTCCTGCTGCCCAGCAGGATGTGCCAAGTGTGCCCAGGGCTGTGTCTGCAAAGCCCCCCAAACCAAGAGCTGCAGCTCCTGCCACTGATGCTACTGCCTCCCTGTGCCTGTAGATAGAGGAATTTGTACAGATTTAGCTTTCCATACACCACAAATGTGCTTTCTATTTTGTTTCTACGGAATGTGTGAATGCAAATAAGACCATTACATATCCTTCGATCTCTGAACTTCATATGTTTGTGAAACAAGGGACAGTAAATCTCAACCCTATGGGTAGAGTAGCTTTGGAAGCCTCATTCAGGGGTAGAAAATTCTGGGAAAGGCTGCTAATCGTTGACCTGTCAGATATTTGAATGGAAAGAAACTTTTCAGACCACTTATTCTAACACAGCTATTTTACATAGGCTGGCACTGACATGCAAAGCAAAGAGAACCAAAATCGTATGATTAATAAGTATCAGAACTTGGACTACAATCCCAAGTCTTGGGCTCCTTTTACTTCAACACACTAAATAGATACCTGTTGACTGGATAATTGGAATTACTGTATCATAATAAGTCAATGACAGAGTAGAGGTGGGAACCAGTATGTTTCAACTCTTGATTTCTAATCTTTTTCTTCCTTGAACCATAATTCCACAAAGATGATTAATCTCTGACTCTTTGCAGATATAGCATTAGACTCCCATACTCATTGAGTTTAAGAAATAGAAATGATATATGAGAGGAAAGATCCTAGATCACACAAATCTCTTCCAAAAATGCTTTTTACTCCTGGGAAATTGTAAGGATAGTTGGTTCCTTAGGATAGGAAGTCCAACCTCCCTGTGACTCAATTTCCTCATTTTTAAAATGTGAATCCCTCCTTTGCCTACCTTACAGAATTCGTATGAAGAATTCTTACAAAAGTCACATTACTTTGGAAAGTTAATGGAGCTATTCGTATATGAGGAAATTGTTAGAATTATTATCATTGTTCTTAGTATTGAAGGAACTAGGAAGAAAGGCTCTTGGGGAGGCTAGGTGGTGCAGCGAATAGAGCACTGGCCCTGGAGTCAGGAGGACCTGAGTTCAAATCCAGCTTCAGACACTTAACACAAAAACTAGCTCGGGGACCTTGGGTAAGTCACTTAACCTAAATTGCCCTCCAAAAAAACAAAAAAGAGAGAGAGAGAGAGGCTCATGAAGACTTTGGCAATCTATTTCTCTATGGGCTCACTTGGCATCCCTGTTCTTCCGAGTGGTAGACTATGCAGGAGTAGGAAACCTGTGACCTCAAGGCTGCAGGTTCCCCACTGAGTGAACCTTCCTTCTTTCTCTTCCCTCTCTTCTCTCCCTTCCCCTCCATTCATGTCAGCCCTATTCCTCTGGTGTCCTTATCTCACTCTTCCCCCCTTTCCATTGTGCGCACTGGAACCCCTGTTCCATTTTTTTAAACTAACCACCCTTCATATTGATCCTGTGCCCTTACCCTAGAAATTACTTTGTATATACAGTATTTTGGTTTTTGCTTATGTGTGTGCGTGTTGCTTCCCTCCAGTAAAATATAAGGGCATAATTGTCTTGTATTCTAATGTATCTCTCACAGTGCCTGGCACATCTTAGTTGGTTAGATTATACCAAATTGGATCACATGCACTGGTCAGCCAGGCAATGGCACATTTTGGTTATTTAAATATTCTGGTTGATAAAGAGTTACCATATATATTAGAAACAGATTAACTTTTCGCAAAGCATCAGAATATAATAAATGAATTTAAGAATAAAAACTTGACTGAACCCACCTGGCTGTGGGGGCACAGGAGGCCCTTGAGGCTTGGGAGGGCCCCAGGGCCCTCTTTCTGAATATCATCTCTCTCTGGACCAGGACCTATGTTTACATCACAGACTAACCTTGGTGCTCCTGATTTGCCATAATGGGAAAATACAAGCTACACAGCAAGTTGCTGGGAGGGGAAGATATAGGAAAAGTAGACAGAATTGCCCCCTCACTTTCTTTAGCATTTTTCATTGCAGAGGATGAAACAGACTTTATGGTGACAATGAACTGTCAGATATCACAAATTATTCTTCCCTAACCTACCCCTCCAAGATGCCTTTATGACTTTGACCCTTCCCATCCTTCATTAAGCCACTTAAATTCTAAACTTGAGCTTCTAGTGATGTGTTTCTTACTTTTCCTATGGCATAGAACCCTTTTTAATATTGCCCTACCAGCTCCCAGACTCACACAGGGTAAACCAGGGATTATGGAGCTAGAGAGAGAAAAGTAGAGACAAAGATAGGGAGAGAAACAGGGAGAAAGGGACAGAAAAGGCTACAAGGCAGCTAAAGCTAGAGAAAGACAGAGGGATGGGGAGAGACAGGAAAATCAAGAAAGAATAAAAGGGCAGAAATAGAGAAAAGGCAGGTTGATGGAGAATACAGTAAGAGACAGACTCAGAGAGAGATGCAGAGAGATGGAGAGAGAGAAACACCTTCAGGACATGGGCTCATTGGTTATAGAACTGAAAGGAATATTCCTTTCACTCTAAAATGAATGTTAGATATTCTCCTTGCATATTGTCTGCTGTCCTTGACCCCTATCCCTTGCCTCAAAGTTTCTTTTGCTAGGGAGCAAAGAATTTTCTTTTATCTGCCTTTGAAAGAATGCCAGTGGTCTCCCTATTCATTTGGCTTTAATCTCAATAAGAGAACTCCCTCTCTTCTGTTTCCCCGCAGCTGGGGGTATTGCTAGAGGGAATGCTGGGAAGGAGAGAGGTCTTTTATGTGTCCTTGGCCCTAGGGCCTTGTGGATTCTCTCTGCTATTCAGTCTGGAAGGAAAGATCGGGAAGTGTCTTCTCTGAGAGCTGTCTTACCTTCAGGGCTCAATTCAATAAGCATTTGTTTCTCTCCTGCTGTGTGACTGGCAGGCACTATGTTTGCTACTATGGGATTGGACTATATTGGAGGTGGAGTCTTGGGGCTGCAAATGATCAAATATATGTCAATCATTAGCATTCAAGCTCTGTCTATTGAGCCTCTTGAACATTGAATGGGGGGGTACTCCCATGGCCCCTCATCCTAGAACTAGACCAGTTGGCCCTTAGGTGCACTCTGTAATACAGGTATTAGGAGACCGTAATTCTCATGAAGGTTCTTCCCTTCACTTCCTGACACTGGTCAGATTCCTTGTCTCTGGGTCTCAATTTCAGCCTCTAAAATGTGGTAGTGGTAGGTTTCTATTAGGGACAAAGAATGTTTTAACTTTTAGCTAACAGTTGGTCGATAATATTTTATTAGGGGTGGCTAGGTGGCTCAGTGAATAGAGTGCTGGCCCTGGAGTCAGGAGAACCTGAGTTCAAATCCAGCCTCAGACACTTAACACAAAACTAGCCATGTGACCTGGGGCAAGTCCCTTAACCCCAACTGCCCTACCTTCCCCCTCCAATAAATACTTTATTAAGTTCCTCCTACCAGGCACTGAACTACTTGCTGGGGATACATTCATGAAAATAGGAAGATAGTCCGTGACTTCAAGAAGTTTACTATGCGAAGACAATATACAAAAGTAAGCAAGAAGGGGAGGAAGATAACCAGTGAGGAGTGGAGGTGGTAGGGGTGGGGGTATGATGGAGAAGGCCAGTGGAAGGCTGCTGGAGGGGAAATGAAGTGATGGCTGACCTGGATTCCCTCCTTAATTAGAGGTTCTGGGAGGAGAGGTCTCTGCCCTCCTGTCAAAGGAATTATTTAACAAGCAGGTATGGTTATGATTTCTCCTTGTTTTACAAATGTGGGAGATGTGAAAGATGCGCTGACTTACAGATGGAGATTCTGAAGACCAGAAAGGTTTTCAGACACAGCAAGCTGGTGACAATCCTTGAGGATTCCTGTTATACTCAGTATTATGCAGGGCACTGGAAGAAAAAGACTTAGGGTGACAAAAGGAACAGAGGAATCAGTTCTTACCCTTCAGAAGTTAATGGTCCTATTGGGGATACACCAATACATTCCCAGGAGTTCGTGAACAATACAAGTCAATGTGGGATGAGAACCAAATGAGTGGTTCGGTGTCATAGTTCAAAGAAAGGAGTTAAGAATCCTTGATAAGACTTAGAGGAGAACTCACTGATGACTGTCTTCAAGGGTTTCAAGAGCTCAAGAAGGATGTCATTTCTTCTACTTGACAGCAGAGAGCAGAACGAATAGTGATGGATAGAAACTGAAAAGAAGCAGGTTTAGACCTGATTTAGTTAAACAACAACAAAGACAAAAACCACTTTTTAACTACCAGAGCTGCCCAAAGGTAGGAGGGACTATCTTATCTTTGAGGTTGGTGAGCTCCTTCTCCTGGGTGGTTTTCAATCAAAAGGTGGATGCCACCTTCTGAGGATATTTTAGAGAGGATTCTTCTTCAGGTATGAATTGGACTAGATGGCCTCAAAAGTCCCCTCCAAATTAAAGAGTCTTTGGAAATACCACTTTGAAAATCTGTGCTAAACAGTCATCTCAAGCAGACTTAAAGAGGGGAAGAAGGAACAGAGGAAAGGAGATCAGGGAATCCTAGGCACAAGGAACCAACATGGAGGAGGAAGGGGGAATTGATCCAAGGCAGCCCTAGCAAATACTAAAGAAGGGCTGGCTCAGTTCTTCCTCTTGTTTTCTTTATTTGTGTCATGACACCAGTATTGGCCCGGTGTCCCATATTTATACAACCTTGGTGATTATCTTTCAATTGCCCTCTTGTTTCTCTCTTAAAGTCAGTCAGCAACCAAACCAATGTTCCTGCTATTTACCTGCTTTCTCTCGATTCCTATGTAAGCCATGTTAGCATCTCTTACTCCTCATTATGATTCATCTGACTATTGAAATACCTTCCTAGCAGGCATTCCTGCCTCCATTCTCCCCTCTTCCTAATCTAGCCTTCAAATGCTTCCAAATTCATCCTCCTTATGAATAGATCTGGTTGCCACAATGCTCTGCTCAGAAATCTTCAGTAGCCCCCCATGCCCAGCAAGTAAAATGCTAACTCCTTTTTTTCCCCTGGACTTTCAAGGCTGTCCACAATCTAGTGGTATCCTATCTTGTCAGCCTTTTGTTGTTCAATTGTTTTTCAGTCATGTCCCCATTTGGGGTTTTCTTAGCAAAGAAATTGGAGTGGTTTACCATTTTCTTCTCTAGCATATTTTACAGATGAGGAAATTGAGGCAAACAGGTTAAGGAAACTAGCCCAGGATTACACAACCAAGTAAGTGTCTAAGGGCATATTTGAACTCAGGTGTCCTTTTGATTGGGCTGGCACTCTATCTCCTGTGCCACCTAGCTGCCCTACCTCATGCCAGTCTTTCTCATACTATCTCATCATGTATTTTATATTTACAATCGATAACCATGTATCTCAAGTGTTTTCAGAGTTTTCTTGGTCATACCATTCTCTTCATTTGTGATTTCTTTCCTTTTCATTTGTTGGGAAAATGAAATGAACCCAGACTTTGGAGCAAGATTTTCTTGGAGTTATTGCATCGTAGGATTTAAAGTTGGAGGATATTTTAGAGATTGTCTAGTCAAACCTCATTTTACAGATGAGGAAACTGAGACCCAGAAAAGTTAAATGACTTGCCCAAGATCACACATGGAAGAGCTGGATTCACATTCAGATGCAATGATTCTTATCCCTTTCTCTTTTTCTTCTATAACTTGGTCAGGCACAAGAGGGCCTGGGGTCTGACTAGACATTCCAAGGCTGCTTTAGTCTACAAGACCCCCGGGCCCCCAACATTCACCTGATTTACCTGGTCCTACTGTCTAAAATTACACTGAGTACCATATTCCTTTGGGTAAAGCATTGTCCTCTCTTTGCTAGTGATTTTTTAAGTATATATTCCCATGGGAAGAGAAAGGACATACTGAGGTACAAGGCTTCTGTTGTGAATGGGTACATGAATTTCCTAGGGGTAGAGGAGACATGAGTCAGGGTAGAGAGGAGAAGTTGCTCCAGAGAAATGGTACAAGGACTTTTCTCAAGACCCCTCTGTTTTTCTTTTCTTGAAAAGGTACCTCTGGCTTGGTTGACTGCAGAGCTCCCTATGTCATAGTCTGGAGAGTGTGAGGATATATTTCATGAACTGACCATTCTAGAATGAAACTTGACCTAGGATTAAAACAGTATTAAGTGAAACTAGGCCTAGGAAAACTGTGCTGCGTGATCTTATGTTTCCCAGATCAAAACTTAGCGAAAAATGATCTAGTCAAAGTTTCTGGGCCCAAAGCTTCCCCATTAAACCACACTGGTCTTTGAACAAAAATTACTTAAGCATTCTACAATGGTTCTTTTGTGCATCTATCTACTTGTCCATGTAGAAAAGAAACAAATGCTTTCAAGGCCAGAAAGACTAAAGGAGGAAGAGATATGATAAAACAAGGAACATTTCTGTATATATCCCTACTAGGGTAAAGTAAGGGGCAGCAATGATATCTATTTATCCTGGAGTTTGTTTGTTTAAAATATATTTTTCCCCTAAAGAGAAGAGGCAGGTTTTTCTTCTCTCTTAGTTTTGCTACTGCTACACCTTGTTTTGGTAAGGTCAATTTTCTGTTGTGGTAGTGTTAGTTTTTTCTTTTTCTAACTTAAGAGAGGAGCTCTAAGGACCCTTACCAATCCCACCCATTCTGACTTTTGCTCAACAGTATTTCCCTCTTTCAGAAGGTTTAGAATAAGATTTCCTAGTCTAGGGTTTATAGTTAGATTTCAGGGGATCAGGAAATAGGAATAAGATGGGGGAAAATGCGTCCATATTTTCACTAACCTCAATTGAAATGTAATATTTCCTTCAATGATTTAGAAACATTATTCTGAGAAGGGACACATAGACTTCCTGTCAAAGCCCTGTTGCTGTTGCAGAAAACTCTAGTGCTCGTTCTGTCTGGCCAGGAGCTCCAGTCCTCCTAGGAAGAGTCTAACAGGCCCTGTAGAAAGACATTATTGTTCTGTATCATCTTCACAGAGCTCCTTTCCTTATAAGCCAGGCAGCCTTCCTCCTCTGGTCTCAGTGTTCTGTTTCTTTACATCTAAATTTTTTTTTTAAGCAGTCGGGGTTAAGTAACTTGCTCAAGGTTACACAGCCAGGTGTTTCTGGGTGGGTGCTAAGTGTCTGAGCCTGGGATTCGATCTCCAGGTCAGTCAGACACTGGAGCCGGTGCTCTTACTTGCTGTGCTACTTGGCTGCCCCATTTACATCTAAATCTTTTCCCTCCCTTAGTCCTGTTTATTTCCCTTTGTCTTCTCTGCAAAATAGGTGATTTTACTGACTCTTAGAAGTTTTTAAAACTAAGTTACAAAAACAAAGGGATTATTTCTTAAAATCATGCATTTGGAGATGGAAGGGACTATCTAGGTCACTTGATGAATAATAAATTGCAATTATGAAATTGTGAATTAAAATTTCCCCAATATTATCAATATACATTTTAACTCCATTTGCTCAGTATATTTACATACGTGTTGTCAGAGAGCTTCAAGAGTAATCAGTTGTCAGTTGTCATCCATACCTTTGTCCATACTCAAAGATCTCAAGTGTAAAAATACTGATGGCATATATATTCCAAAAGCACAAAAGTTCAAGAGAGGAGTCCTGTTTACAGAGGCCAAGGGTATTCATCAGCTTGGGTATCTTAGGAGGCACTGTGAAGACAGGAATCTGAGCCTGGCTCTTAGCTTCTCCGGAAAGAAAAATAAACACTTGTTGCCATGGATATTTAATAATTCAGATGTTGAAGGTGTAAATTCATCTCCCTTCATAGAAGGATATGACTATATCAATATCTGTTTCTGATACCGTGTTTCCCCGATAATAAGACCTATCCCAAAAATAAGCCCTCCCCTTACTATGTAAGATTCCTCTAAAATAAGCCCTCCCCCGAAAATAAGCCCTGAGATTGCTACTGTAGTGAAGGTGATCCCCTGTGCTACATGCTACATTACGGTACTCTCTGTATACACCATCCCCCCCGCCAGGTGAAACGCACGCCGCGCTCCGAGCTGCATCCAATCAGAGCTGCAGCAGTGAGAGCATCATCCTGTTCTTCCCCAGTGATTTGCTTGCTGGCACCATTGAGAGCAGTGCCATGGAGGAGAGCTGAGGCAGGACAACATAAGCCCTCCCCTGAAAATAAGCCCTCTGGTGTTTTTCTTTCCAAAAAATTTAATAAGACAGTGTCTTATTATCGGGGAAACACAGTACTAGTGTGTCCTAGGAAGATGGACTGCTTGGCCAGAAACAGGATGGAAGTATTTGGAAGTAGAAACCTGGTCATTGGTTCATTAAGGCAAGACTGGAAAAGATATTAATTCTTGGACCTCTTCTTGGTGACTCTGAGTTGATAATATGGAATGGAATGGAAAAGAGAATCCCAGATTTATATCTCTTAGCCCTAAACTTTTCTCTCCCTTCCCTACTCCTCCTTTCTCCTCTCCTTTTCTTTCCTCTCCTTCTTCTACCCTATTCCTCTGCTCCTTTCACCTCTCCTCCCTCTACCCCCATTTTCCCTTCCTTCTCCTCCCTCCCCTTCCCCTCCTTTTCTCTCCTTGTCTTTCTCTTTTTTTTTTTGGAGGGTAATTTGGGTTAAGTGACTTGCCCAAGGTCACAGGGCTAGTTTTTGTGTTAAGTGTCTGAGGCAGCATTTGAACTCAGGTCCTCCTGACTCCAGAGCCAGCGCTCTATTCGCTGCACCACCTAGCCGCCACCTAGCCATCCCCTTGTCTTTCTCTTTACTTCTCCTTTTCCCTTCTCTCCTCTCTCCCCCTTTCCCTTCACTCCTTCCCAACATTCCCTTCTCCCTTGTTTTGCCCTTCTCTCTCCCTTTCAGCTTGTCTCTCCTCTGCTCTTATCTGCTTTTCATTCCCCTCCCTGACCTCATGACTATGGAATTGGTATAGGCTCCGGCAAATGTAAGTCTCACTGCTGGCCCTCCATGAAGGACACAGTGAAAAACTACTGAGCACATTCCTTTCTGACTTGGGTGACACAGAAGCACTTTAGGCAGAGCCTCATCCCATCTCAAAGGACCACAAGGTACAATGGACTGACTGCTCAATGTAAGTCACTCAATGGGCTGTATTTGCCTACATGTGGGCACTGTCGCTCTTGGAGAGAAAAATTAAACTGGGAGGTAAATTTTACTCACAAAAGAGCTAGGGGTATTATTCCATCACTTCTTTCTGCATTTCCTGTTCCAAAGAAATACATGCTTCTGTCTCTGTCTCTGTCTCTCTGTCTGTCTGTCTCTCTGTCTGTCCCTCTTTTTCCCTCTCTCTTCCTCCCTCTCCTTCTCCCTCTCTGTGCCTCTCCCTCTCCCTCTCTCCCTCTCTCTCCCTCCCTCTCTCCCTCTCTCTCTCTCTCTCTCTCTCTCTCTCTCTCTCTCTCTCTCTCTCTTTCTCTCTCTCTCTCTCTCTCTCTCTCTCTCTCTCTCTCAAGGATCAAAGAGGACAACTTGTTCTCAACTTGTTTTTCTTGGATTGTTGATTCTGTTCATCCGGTAAATTCCAGGAATGTATGTGGTTTTTTCATTCACCGTGGCGCGATGACGACACACTTCTGGGCTTTCCATTTCAGCTTCACTCTGCTCCCTTTAGCGGGAACATAGAGCTCCTCACCTCAGAGCAACGTGATGGAGGAGGCTGTAAGGGGAGACAAAACCGTGATTTAAAGAGACAGGGAAAAAATGTGGAGAGAAAAAAAAATGAGGAATTGAGAGTGAAAGCTAAAGAGAAAGACTGAGACAATGAAAGAGATTACAGATGGAAGAAGCATGGAGGGCAAAAATCCTGAGAGAGAACCAAGGAGAAAAAGATAAAATGACAGACAAAATAAAAGAGACAAAAATAGAGAAACAGGGATAGATAGATAAAAAGACACCAATAGAAAACTATTCTTCCCCATGAGGCAAACTTGGGAAGACTTACCCTGGTTTCCTACTCCTCAAAATTTCAGTCTCTAGTGGGGAAAAGTCACTTTTCTTACCTGCATTTCAGAGAGATCATAGAATCATACCTATCTCTCCATCTTTCCTCATCCATCTTTTCAAGTTTCACTGAGCAAGAGGGCGGCTTTTCCCTTGTTTAGAAGCCCCCAAGGTCACACAGACCCTCTCAGCTTGTCAGCTTTGACCCAACGACCCTGAGGGACCTTCTGTGGCAGCTGCCTCACTTTCAGATCCAGGAGTGTTTGATAAGAAAGCAGGCTCATAGATTTAGAAGGGGAAAGGTCATCTGAGTGCTGGGACCAGCAGAGGGGGCCTGAGTTCTCCCTCCCCACTCTCCATCTTTGTTACTTCAAATCCCTAAAGGGAGGAGAGAGGCTAAATGATACCACAGATACAAAGCATGCCACAAATTTGAAAGTGTTCTATAAATGTTCGTTACTATTCAGAGTTCACAACCAAGTGGAGAATGTTGGTGTTAAGAAAAAGATGGGCTTTTACAGAAGCCACAGGTTCCCACCATTGAAAGATGCCACTATTTCCCAAAGGTGAACCAATCTGATTGAGACCTTCTACTTTATTCTAACAGATTTTCCATCTTTGGCACCTGTCCAAATGTGTGTGAGTGAAGATATAGGCATATACATGTCACATTTGCCTGTATTCAAGGCTCAGTGATTTCATCATGGGGATCCAGAACTCAGTTGTTGTTTTGTCATTCAGTCATGTCTGAATCTTTTGGGGTTTTCTTGGCAGAGATACTGGAGTAGTTTACCATTTCCTTCTCCAGCTCATTTTACAGAGGATGAAACTGAGGTAAGCAAGGTTAAATGACTTGCCCAGGGTCACACAGCTAGTAAGTGTCTGAAGCAGGATTTGAACTCAGAAAGACACATTGTCCTGACTCCAGGCCTGTATTCTATCCACTTTGCCACCTAGCTGCCCCTACTTTCCACTAAATTAGTGCCCTACTCTTTCTTACAAACTAGTTATGGTTACTTTGGGATACCTAAATAGAATGCTTGCAAACAGGAATATTCAATTTCCACCCGTATTTAGTGAATTTGTCTCCTACATGTGATAAAGAAACCCAGGAAGCAACAAGCCACACCATATTTTAATGGGGTTCATTGAAGTTTTAGTAGAGATGTCAGGAAGTCTGGAGCTGAAAGGGGCTATTCCTCTGGTCTATGACAGGAGCTGAGTCTCCATTTATCCTAGGCCCTTCCTACTCAGATCAGGGTGAGGGAGAGAGAGGTAGTAACTCCCTAATGAATAATAGAAGTCACAGCACCAAAAAGGGCTCTCCACCATCTCCCTGAGAAGCCCAGAGACGAGGACCCAGAGGATCCAGTGGGAGGGAGGGCAATGGAGGGAGTGGTGATAACTCCCAGGAGTCCCATGTTGACTATAGAACCAAATAAAGCAGTGGGGAATGGTTAATCGCTGGGGGTAGGAGAGGGTGGAAGGGGAGAAGTAAGGCATAAGAAGACTGGACAGGCAGGAGCAGGCCAGGCTATAAGGGACTTTTAAAGGTAAACAGAGGATTTTATATTGGCTCCTGAAGGTAATAGGGAGTCACTAGAGTTGATTGAATATGGGGGTGGGGGCAGAATAGTTAAACCTGCACTTTAGGAAGATTAATTTGGTAACTGAGTGGATGATGGACAGGAGTTAAGAGAGACTTGAGGCAGGCAGACCCATCAGCAGGCTATGCAATAGTCCAGGCATGAGGTGATGAGGGTTTGCTTTGGGGTAGTGGTCATATCAGTGGAGAGAAGGGGATATATAGGAAAGATTTACAAAAACAGAAAGGGCATGACTGAACCAGTGATTGGATATTGGGGAATGAGAGAGAATAGTCAGGGATGACATCTGGGGTGTGAGCCTGGGTGATCAAGAGAATGGTGGTCCCCTCAATAATAATAAGGAAGTTAGGAAGAGGGAGGGTTTATCTTTGAATTTTCAGGACTATAGGTATTTAATAAATGCTTGTTAATTGATTGGTTGATTGATATGTAGAAAAGTCCCAACTCTGATGCATTGCAGAATTATTTCAGATTTTCAGGTCCCAGATAGTCTAGGTCAGTGACTAACTAGATGGGACAGCCAGTTTAGGATAGAAATGGTTCCAGGATGCAAAAAGCTGTTATCTACAATCCTGGGAATTAGGGTTCCATGAAAGAAAGCACTTTGAGATTAGAGATGTACATTAGTATAATTTGAGAAACAAGAAGAGATTTTCCCAGGAGTTTAAGGGTCAAGGCAAAATAGTGAATTTGCAATAAATTGCAGAGGTAAGCTAGAAATAAACCCTCAAAGTATCCTAATGTTATCTTTATCTCCTAAAAAAGTTCAAATTCCTATTTCTATCTAAATTATTTCCATTGCAAAAGGGAATGGCTCTGAGACAATTTTTTTTTTCTGAGAAAGGGGAGAACAACTTTCCCTTGAAATTCTAAATATGAGTTGACCTAGATACATTTTTCATCCTCTTCATTGTTAAGAATAAAATTCCTAGAAGAAAGACAAACAGTCCCAAGGTAGATGAGGCAAGCTTATTTATTTTATGTTTTTGCAAGAAGCAGGTGAGCTGCTAGAACAGACACACACCTACAGAAGTGAGAGCAAGCACCTTTATCCCTGTCTAGAACGCAAGGTCCCTCCCTCATTTTCTCATTGGCTAAGTACTCTGAGGTATACAACTTTCCAGTACAGCTGCTTCCACATCCTTTGTATGTGTATTTAAATGAGTTGTAGCTCCTCTTGGGGAGAAGCTAATATTCATGAAGCAATTAAGCATGTGAACTTTAGGCCTAAGTACTTCTTCACCATTGACCTGGGTGACACTGGTGTCATTGTGGCCTTTTCCTGGTTTGCTCTTGACTTTAAGTATTTCTGTTGCAAGAAAACCTATTGTAATGGGAATGTGAATTTTAAAGATCTTCCCTGCCCCTAGGCTAAAGTGCACCTGGAGCTTGGGGTAGGAGGCTTGTTTTTCAGTAGATACTTCTTGATTGGCCATTGAGTAAGGTTGTTACATTCTCTGAGCCAGGAGAAGGCTATATAAGCCCTGATGTGTAGCTTTGTTTTGGGGCTCACTTTGAGAAGTGTTCTGTGATTTGATCAGATGAAACTCTGGAAAGCCTTTGTCCAGAGCCGCTCCCCCCCCCCTCACCCCGGCTTTGAAACCCAGATGTTGTTTGGTATGGATGTAATGGTTGGACAGTTTGGAAATCTGTCTCCTTGATCTGTTTGTCTTGATAATTCTATCTGTATGCTTTGAAGTTCGGGGTGCTGACCTTTTTCCCCTGAACTAGGTAAATGATACATATTTGACTGATTAAAGTAAGCTTGTTAACCCATTTTGAGTTGCTTTCCTTTAACAAAGCAGATCTAAGAACCCGTGTTGGCAGACACCCTGGGGATGCTGGGGTGCTTGTTGCTACACCCACTTCTCGATGTCTATGTGGAAACATAATCTTTTTTATATTTGACATCATCTAGACTATTTCTACATTCGCACTGAAGTCACCAAGTATTGGATTGTATACAGACTTGATTTGGAGGGCTTTGTGGAGGTCTTCAGAGAATTTGCCTCTTCATCCCCTGCAGCTGATGTTGTAGTCATTTTCACGATCCTTTTTTTTAGATACATGTCATAGATACTACAATATAAGATGATCAAATGTCCCATGAATTGTTTCTTTTTGCCTTTGGGCTTATGACAAATCTACCTCAGCTAACTTCTTTCTTTGATTCTCTAAGGAGTATCTTATTATGATCTTTCTTTCTCTTTAGGTGAACCTTCTTTCTGGTTTCATTCATAGCAAGAATGCTAGGATTGGTATAATTCATCTCCTCCAATAGTATGCCTATTTATTAGCTATAAGTCAAGGATCTTGAATTTTGAGTACTTATAGCTATAGAGAGGATGATTAAACATCTAACCACTTTCTGCTAATTTTTTTTTGGCAGCTAGATGGCACTATGATAAGAGTTCTGGGCCTGGAGTCAGGAAAGCCCTGAGTTCCAGTGTGACCTCAGACACTTATTAGCTGTGTGGCCTTGGGCAAGTCAAGTAACTTCCATTTGCCTCAATTTCCTGCTCTGTAAGATGGAGATAAAAGTTGCATCTACCTCCCAGGGTGTGTAAGGGTTATGGGATTTAAAGATCTTCCATGCCCCATAGGACGTGCTGACGTAGCAGGAAGGGGCGGAGCAAGAGAAAGCAAAAGCCAGAGAAAGCAAAAGCCAAGCTAGTGTTCCTGCGGTGGCTGGCAGTGGTGGCCACGGCGGCGGCAGCAGCAGAGGCAGCAGCAGCGCGAAGCCCTTTTTGAGTTAGGACTGCTAAGGACTTTCTGCTAAGGACTCCTGTTGAGGGCTGCCAGGGGCCGGAGCTGCTGGGAGCGCGCTTCCAGGACGCTGGCTGGTTGCTGTGCGTGGGGAGAGGAGGACCTTTGCCTGAGGTAGCCTGTTCTGTTTTAAAGGCTTGAAAATGTGGGTGCTTTCTACTTTATCTATCTGTGCCAATATCATAACTAATCTGATGGCTTTCACTTTCTGGTTTTGGGACTCAGTCTTTGGTATCTTAATAAATTTTCTAGTTTATTTCCCCATATGGCAAGCATGATGTATTTTGTGATGGATAATTATATCAGCATATTTGTAATCTCTATAGGCATTGTGAATATGGCATTACTGATACAGGGTGGTGGTGAGGATTAAATGAGATAATATCTGTAAATGCTTAACACAGTGCCTGGTAATCATATATGGGGCATACCATATAAATATGAGCTATTATTTGGGGGACAACTAGGTGGTGCAGTGGATAGAGTACCACGGTTGAAGTCAGAAAGACCCATCTTTCTGAGTTTAAATCTGGCCTCAGATACATACTAGCTGTGTGATCCTGGGCAAGTCACTTAACTCTATTTGCCTCAGTTTCCTCATCTGTAAAATGAACTGGAGAAGGAAATGGCAAAACACTCCAGTATTTTTGCCAAGAAAACCCCAAATGGAGTCACAAAGAGTCAGACATGACTGAAACAACTGAACAACAACAATTATTATTATTACTGCTTCACGGACTGGTGTGTGTGTTTGTGTGTGTGTATGTGTGTGAAGGGTGAAGCCTTGCCCCAATCCAGCCCCCAGGGCTTTCTTTACTCTCTGGTCCTAAATTCTTTCCTTCGTTAAGTGTATGAGGCTAACTACAGACCCCTTTACCCTATCCAGGATAAGATCTCCTCTGTGTTTGTATTAGCCAATACTTTGCAAAACTCTCTTTACTATGTAATTATGAGCTATTGTAATGTTTTGCATTGTAGATATTTCATCGCCCTTAGCAGGTCAGAATCAAAGGGTCATACTTTACAGATAATTTTGTTGCTGTGTCACATTCCACCCCTAGATCCTAAGCACCATGAGCATAGGGGCTGTGGTCCCTTTTCTCTATATTCACCACCACACTGAGGACAGAGGCATTTCTTAACAAGCAGGTGCTCAGTAAATGTCTGTTGCAAGAATGGTTTCATGCCTGTTTCTCTAGAAGCAAGGAATCCAGGGGAGATTCCTGCTGAGACAGGGAGGGTATACATCAGAATACACAAATTCTTCACCTGGTGTCTGTGTACTGTTTTTTTTTTTAATAATTATTTTTCAGTTCAATTAGTTTCCTTTGTATTTTATTCAAGAATCTTATTCTGAAAAGGGGTTGAAAGGCTTCATGAGACTTCTTTAGAGAGTCTGAGAAAAGGTTAAGATCCCCTGGATTAGATGCTCTCTGAGGTCTTTCTCCAACTCTTAGATCCTGGGACACAATGCCCAAAGTGCCAGGATTAATCTGTGTCCCAGATTTGAGAACAGAGGAGTGGTAGTAACCTGACTAGAGGATCCTGACTGAGGCGGAGAAACTCACTTCAATGAAGGAAAATACAAACCAAGGAAGGCATCAGCCCCAAGCTGACTTTGAACACATCTTCCAAGTCCTTCCTAAGAGTGGAGGTTCTTAATTTTTTGGGTCATGTCTCTCTTCTCAGAATATTTTTTAAAAATTGATGATAGAAAGAAATGCTAAAGTTCAGTTAGAGGTTCATGAAATTAAAGGTGTAATGTTTTTTTTTTCTCCATACAAATTCAAGGACCCCTTGATCTAAGAGGATTCCTTACCTATTCCAGGAATTCTCAGTCTATTCCAAAAGAAATCTGGGTGCATAATGCATGAGGAGACTTCAACCCTGACAGCCCTAGGGGGATAATCAAAGGGCAGGGCTTTGTCTGGGGTCTCTAGAAGGAAAAATGAACTTAATGCCAAGCATACTTAAGAATTATGGGAATAGGAAAGTCTGGATTTAGCTATACTGACAGAAAGGATAGCAGGGACCTTTCTAGTAAACTTGGCTCTCATGTTAGAGCTGGAAATGTGATGTGGGGGTGAGAATGTGGGGGTGAGGGACTGGTTGGACTGACTGGCTATTCAGGAACGAGGGGTCAAGGGGTAGCATGAGTTCTGTTCTCTGCACACAGTCCCTGTTGTGTGGGAGGCAGGATCTGGTGCCCAGAGATTTGCACTCAGCACTCCTGGACTTTGGAAATGTACTCATGAGACAGACAACGTGCATGAGTCAGCAGAACACTGGGTCTGTGTGCAGGAGGCTGGCCTTGGGAGGGGGGAGGAGCAGGAGGAGGAGGAAAGGGGAGGGGCTTTTGCACTCACTCTCCTGCTCCTTTCACTATAAATGAGAAGACGTGATTCTTCCCTTCACAACACCTTTCTCCCATCCATCCTCCTGTGAGAGCTGCATGCCTGACATCTACCTGCCAGCCATGGACCCCAACTGTAACTGCGAGAACGGTGAGGCCCCCCCCTGTGTTCTGGAAACATCTACTGAGCTGGGGTCTCCTCTCTGTGCTGGGCTTGATCTCAGAGGATGGCTGTGGGCTAAGATGGAAAGGGCTGTGGGCATGCAGAGGGTCGTGGTTCCTTTTGAAAATGAAGTAATAAAGAGTTTTGTTTTCTCCTCCTCAGCTTCCTAAAGCCAACTCCGAGCTATATAAATATGCTTAATAGTCTGAGCCCCAGGATGAAGAGTAGATTTGGGCAGAGCTTTTTTGCTTTTATATCTACCAGATAGCAGACTTTAGCAGCTTTTCTAGAAATGTGCTCCCTGAAGAGCAAGGGTAATGGTGTTTGGGGTAGCAGGGTATCAAGTGAGGGGCTCTCAATAATGGGGCCTAGTTATGATCAGGGTTTCCTTCCTGATAGGAAGAGATGCTTTTCTAGAGAAAGCCACGGGACACCTTGTTTGGTGCTGCATTAAGGAAAACCTAGTGAGATCTCAAGCCTGGTTCTTGGTGGCCCTGGAGGCAGGGGATCAAGGCTGGAGATTGGAGAATGAAAGATTAAGGAGAATCCCAGATTTGTGCCTGCTACCCCTAAGCATATCCAGAACTTTGGGCTATTTCTCTGCTCACCTTCCTTCTTTCCTTTTCTCTCTCTCCAGGTGACTCTTGTACCTGTGCAGGCTCCTGCAAATGTAAATCTTGCCGATGCAAATCCTGCAAGAAAAGTGAGTGGAAGAGGGAATGTGGGGTTCGTGGGGTTACAGAGACTTTCTGTGACTGGAGCTGCTCAAACCTTAACTGCCATGATAGAGACAAACTTGAGTATCAACTCGGGAGGTCCATATGTGAGACTTAAGGCAGTGCTCTCTTCCTGTGGATGTGAAGTCCCTTTAATTTCCCATACAGGATATAGCATCTTTCCTTTTTTCTGAGCGACGTCCCTATGTCTGGGCCCTTCCAGGTTCTCCTCACACTCACCTCCCATCTTTCCTTCTCAGGCTGCTGCTCCTGCTGCCCAGCAGGATGTGCCAAGTGTGCCCAGGGCTGTGTCTGCAAAGCCCCCCAGACTGAGAGCTGCAGCTGCTGCCGCTGATGCTACTGCTCCCTGTGCCTGTAGATAAAGGAATTTGTACAGACCTGACTTTTTATACCCCCAGATGTGTTTTCTACTCTTTTTCCTCTCTATGAAATGAAAATAAACTTATTAAATTATTTTCTGTCTCTGGTCCTGTTGTATGTGGGTATATAAAAAGGGCCACTACACCTCAGCCCAAGGACAGAGCAGCTTTCGAGGCCTCCTTGGGGTGGAATGTTCTGCATAGGTGGGTCACTCACTGATCTCTAGAATGTTAGAAAAGGAAGGAAGCTTAGGGGTTCCCTAGTCCGACATTGTCATTTAGCTGTATGTAGAAGAAAGTTGAGCCCTAGGGGAAGTTACTCTCCCAAGATCAGTGAGTATCAGAGTTTGGACTCTAATCCACAGAATTCAGTGGTGCTTCTACTACAACACACTACTCCAGTGAATATGTTTTTATTGAAGAATTAGAATTCCCCCAACTCAAACTGTCAATGGAGACTGAAACCTGGGAGTACCAACTTCTCATTCTCAGTCTCCTTTCCTGAAAACATTATGCTTTGCCTTTTGCTAGAAAAAATCCTCTGCCTTAGGCACTTTGCAGGCAAATCATTAGGTTCCTATAATAAAGGAGAGGATGAAGCAACCTAGATCATTGACAAGGACAGATCATTCCCCAAAAATATTGTTTTCAGTTTGTTGTTCAGTCATTTTCAATTAAGTCTGACTCTTTGTGACCCCATTTGAGATTTTCTTGGCAAAAGATACTGGAGTGGTTTGCCATTTCCTTCTCCAGCTCATTTAACAGAAGAGGAAACTGAGGCAGACAGGATTAAGTGAATTACTCTAGGTCATATAGCGTGTGAGGCTGGATTTACTCCTGGAAAATTTTAAGGGTAGTTGGATCCTTAGGACAGAACTCTAACCTCCCTTATGGGAACAAATAAGGTCATGGGTAACAGGATGCTTTGGAAAGGCGACAATGCTATATTTATGTGAGGTATCATTATTGTGATTATTATCAATAAATTAGCAAACATTTATTAAGTGCCTGCTAGGTGTTAAACACACAAAGACCAACAATCCCTACTCTCCAGGAGCTTAACACTAATGGAGGAGAATTAATAAGAATAATTTTATGGTCTGCAGAGTTCTATTAGAGAGGAATAGAAAAGAGTTGGAATAGGACCACAGGCACTCATTACCCAACAAATTAATCAATCAAACAATCATTTACCATTTGTTAAGAGTTTTCTATGTGTTGGGTACCATATATAAATCAGAATATACTAGATAAATACAGAGTAGATGGAAGGGAGCCTTAGAAGGGATAGCACTGGCAGCTGAGGGGACCAGAGATGGTGCTTGACTGGAATCTTAAAGGAAGCTAAGGATACTATGAGTCAGAAGTTAGGAGAGAAAGCATTCTAGGTAGGCCCGGGAGGCACCAAATGTGAAGACATGGAGATGGGAGATGGTGTGCTGTGTTTGGCAACACTGGGATTAATGTAGGGGAGTGGAATGTAAAATGACTGGAAAGGTTGGAAAGGGCCAGGTTATAAAGAGCTTCAAATGCCAAACAAATTACTTTATATTTTATTTCAGAAGTAACAGAGGGGGGCTAGGTGGCGCAGTGAATAGAGCACCAGCCCTGGAGTCAGGAGGACCGGGGTTCAAATCCAGCCTCAGACACTTAATACTCAGACACTTAACACCATATGACCTTGGGCAAGTCACTTAACCCCAATTGCCCTGTCTTCCCCCCTCCAAAAAGCAGCAAAAAAAAAAAAAAGAAGTAACAGAGAGCCACTGGAGTTTATTGAGCAAAGAGGACCTATACTTTAGGTAAATCCCTAAGAGGATGGATTGGAGAGAGAAGAGATTAGAGGCAGGGAGATTAATGAGAAAACTATTGCAATCGTCCCTCTGACTTCATCCTTCACTGTGTCTTGATTCATGTCATTCTCTGATGACAAGGTGGCCCTTTTCCTTGCTAGGAGCAATGCATATCCTTGATCCCATCCAGCATATTGCCTCTAGCATCATCCCTACAGGCTTCTTCCCTATTGCCTACAGATGCTCATGTCTCCCCTCCATCTTCAAAACACCTCGCCTAGGTCAACCCTCCCTGCTAGTTATCCTTCTATATCTTTCTTTCCCTTCTCTGTTACACTCCTTTAAAAGACTACTTATATTCTGTACCTCTACTTCTCTCCTCTCATTCTCTTCTAAACCCTCTGTAATCTGACTTCTGACATTATCATTCTATTAAAACTACTCTCCCAAAATTACTAATGGTCCCTTAATTCCAAATCAATCTTCATCCTTCTTGATCTCTCTTGATCAAATCTTGGTATTTGATTCTGTTGATTACCTTGTCCCCCTAGATCAGGGATGGGGAACCTGTGGCCTCAAGGCCACATGTGGCCCTCTAGGACCTCTATAGTACTATCCTTTTACTGTATACAAACTTCACCGAATAAACCCCCTTATTAATAAAAGGATTTGTTCTGTAAAATTTGGACTGAGTCAAAAGGCCTCATTCAAGGACCTAGAAGGCTATGTGTGGCCCTGAGCTGCAGGTTCCCTACCCCTGTTCTAGATCCTCTTTCCTCTGAGTTTTCATAGCTCTGCTCACTCTTGGCTCTCTTTTTTCCTCTCTGTAAACCCCTTCTCAGACTCCTTTGCTGACAGAACTCATTAACTTCCACCCCCACCCAGCCCTCCTCTCTTCCAGAGGCTACCACCCCCTGGGCTTGAAACTTCAGTGTCATCTCCAACTCCTCTTTCTCACTCACCCCACACATCTAAACAGTTGCTAAATCTTGCAATTTCTTTCCTTACAATATCTCTCATAGACATTACAACACCTCTTTTTTTTTTTTTTTGCTTTTTGGAGGGGGAAGGCAGGGCAATTGGGGTTATGTGACTTGCCCAAGGTCACACAGTTAGAATGCCAGGGCTGGTGCTCTATTCACCGCACCACCTATCTGCCTCATCATCCCAGCACCTCTTGCAATAAATACAATAATTTTGCAATAATTCTAATTGGTCTCCCTGATTCAAGTCTCTTCCCTCCCCAACCCATCCTCCACACAGCTGCCAAAGTGATTTTCTTAGTGCAGATCTGACTGGACTGTTCCCTCTGCCCAGTAAACTCTAGTGACTCCCTATTACCTCTAGGATCAAATAGTAGTTCTTTTGTTTGGCATTTAAAGTTCTTTACATCCTGTACCCAGACTTGCACTTGACTCCTCTTCACATGCTCCAGATGCTGGCCTCTATGCTATTCCTCAAATAGGATGCCCCATTTCCTATGTCTTTGTACGGCTGGCCC
Source organism: Petaurus breviceps papuanus (assembly GCF_028583685.1). Taxonomy (NCBI): domain Eukaryota; kingdom Metazoa; phylum Chordata; class Mammalia; order Diprotodontia; family Petauridae; genus Petaurus; species Petaurus breviceps. Next base: position 23,074 of record NW_027187205.1, read on the forward strand.
CCATGCCAAGAATTATGTCCCTCTTCACCTCTGCCATCTGACTTCCCTGACGACTTTTAGAATGCAGCTGGAATGTTACCTCCTATTGGAAGCCTTCCTGTTTCCCTAAACCCCTTGAGTTTTCCTTTTTACAGGTCTCTTCCTTCTACTCTGTATTTATCTTGTGTGCTCTAATTTAAAGATGCCATAGATGTTATCTCCCCCATTGGTATGTAAGGTCCTTCAAAGCAGGGATTGCTTTTCTGCTCTCCTTTCCTTTCCTTTTCTTTCATCCTCAGAGATGAGCACTGAACCTGTCACACAATAAGAACCTAACAAATGCTTTTCATTTTAATGATTCCTTTTTCCCCTTTTTTCTTCAAATTCACCCTTAAACTACTTCATAGTCAGTTAACCCAACCCATATCTACACTAAGAAAGTACCATCAACTGCATTGCTTCATGTGTTCCTCACTTTGTGAGGGGTAGGAGGAGTCTGCTCTGGGCTCTCCCTTAGACGGTTTCCCTCTGTAAGTAGCAATAATAGTAATAATATGGGCTTTCATTTTTCTTGAGTCCAAGGGGAAGCTGAAAAGTGAGAGAAGAACAGGGACAAAGGCACTAGTATGTTCAAAGAATGGAGACTTTGGGCTAATCACCTGTCCTACTTAATTAAGAATTACTACACAGTCCTAATATTTATCCAAGATGAGAAGGACAGCACATGATTTTTTTTTTGTAGAGGAGATTTTTAAAAATTGAATTTGTTTATTTACTTTTAGTTTTCAACATTCATTTCCATAAGATTTTGAGTTACAAATTTTCTCCTCATCTCTCCCCTACCCCTTCCAAGATAGAAAGCATACTTCCCCCAATCTTCCTTCTCTTATATCCCTCCATTCCCCCCTTACTTTCTTGTAGGGCAAGATGGATTTCTATACCCCATTGCCTGTATGTCTTATTTCCCAGTTGCATGACAATTTTTTAACATTTGCTTTTTAAAACTTTGAGTTCCAGATTCCTTTCATCCATCCTCAACCCCCCTACTGTGAAGACAAGCAATTCAATATAGGTTATACATGTGTAGTTATACAAAACATTTCCATAGTAGTCATATTGTGAAAGACTAAGTATATTCCCCTCCATCCTATCCCAGACCCCATTTATTGTAATTTCTCCTTTGACCCTTTCCCTCTTTCAAAAATGTTTGCTTCTGACTACTCTCTCCCCCAATTTGCCCTCCCTTGTAGAGAAGATTCTTTAATAGAGATTACAGATTTGTGAAGGATTAGAGGGACAACTTCACATTGTATCTTAAAGAGGAAAAGTTGTAGAATAATGTTGAACTCTATTGAAACAAAAATATGATTTAGAGAATATTAAAAAAACAACCTAATGTCTGTCTACTTTCCCATGTATATGAGAATTTTAATGAAAATAACTTATATGTGCACTGAGAAAGTCTTCTTTGATAGCAGGGAGCATTTAGACTTTTGTAAAGAATATCCCACAATGCCTTACATATTTACCATCACACAATTCATTCAGCAATAACACCCCAATTGTGTTTATGGTTTGTTGAGTACGACAGCACATGATTATGTTCCAATGGTCTTGTGCTGAAAGAAATGATACAAAGTTAGTATGGCTTAGCAGCTTACCTGGCCTCAGATTCAGGAAAAATTTGGGGGTCCAGTCCTGCTTCTGACCTATATGACTGTGCAACATTGGGCAATTCATTTACTCTCTACATTGAGGGATTTTACTGGAGGAGTTCTTAATACTGTTGAAGTCTTAGATATAGTTTTAAACAAAGACTAATAGAAACAATTAATAGAACCTTAGGTAGAATAAAATGAACTGGTAGAACAAGGAGAACAATTCACATGATAACCATATGATGGAAAAAAAAAAACACTGAAAGATTTCAGGACTTTGATCAGTGCAGTGACCTATCCTAATTTTAGAGGCTATTCCTGTCTCTCAGCAGAGAGGTGATATACCACAGGAAGAGATCGAGGCACACGGAGGGGAGGGGAGCAGGAATCATTGGGATGTGAACGTGGTATTTAAAAAAAGAGCACTAATAAAACATTTAAAAAGAAGAAAAAGGACCAGCTTCCATCTTCTTCTCCCCAAGCCCCAGCAAGGACACAAAATGAAAATTCTGCTGAACACAATCCCTTCTGGCTTTGGAATCACAGACGGCACTTTTAGAATTGGCAGAGTATCAGGGTCCTCAGTCTGAGCATGACATCTCACTGGACTGTGTGAGCTAAGTTTACATACAGACAAACCTGAATGTTCTGGATTTCCTATAGTAAAAATCATTAGCTTCAAGGAAAATTTCCTGGCAAAGAGGAAAAGTTATTATTCTATTACTTCCTGTAACATTTCCAGCTGCAAAAGACATATACTCTGCGATGAAAGTAAAGGTCAGAGAGCATAATTCATTGTCACATGACTTTCCTTCCTGCCACTCTCCTGTCCCTTTCCTTTATTTTCTGGGCTTCTCTTGTAATTTATTATGTAATGTAGACCCTAAATATCAACTTCCAGGAATGGGTGTTTCCCCCCCTCACCATGGCATGTTAATGACACAGTTCTAGGCATTTCCCCGTCATCTTTCAACTCCATTACTGTAAAGGCAAGGAGTGTGCATGTTGTTTGTCCTTCATTATCAAAGAGGATCAATGGCATCATGAAATCGGGGTAAGCCAGTATGTCTGGCTGTGGCTGATCAGACCAATACAAGCTTGAAAGACTCTACCATAAGTGGTCTGTTTGAACATTTGGACTGAAGATGTCTCTAGATTCACACAGCTCACATTTCCTTTGTGCTGCTGTGATTCTGCTTTACTCATAGAGCACAGAGCCTTCTTTGATGAGGGCACATCATCCTGGGCAGTCCAGTACCAGTGTCTCCCATGTCTCACAATTGATATTAAAATTCTTTGAAGAGACCTTAAGAATGAGAGAGGATAGGGGCGGCTAGGTGGCGCAGTGAATAGAGCACTGGCCCTGGAGTCAGGAGGACCTGAGTTCAAATCCAGCCTCAGACACTTGACACACTAGCTGTGTGACTTTGGGCAAGTCACTTAACCCCAATTGCCCTCCAAAAAGAAAAAAAGAATGGGAGAGGATGGGGATGCAAAAGTCAGAGACAGGGAGAGACAAAGATGGAGATCAGGAGAGGCAGAGTGAGAGACACAGAAAGAAAGAATAAGAGAGACCAGAAAGTCAAAGAAAGGGAAAAACAGACACAGATTTTTAAAAGAGTGATTGAGATATATAGGGAGGAAAAATACAAAGAGACATAGAGTGAAAAAGATGTAAAGAGACAGAGTTGGATAGATAAAGCAATTCATCTATGAAATAAATTTGAAAACACATTTCCTGTTCCTCAAATCTTTAGTTTATATGGAAGGAAGAGCTTTTCCTCAGCCAGCATTTTAAATATCTGTGGTCACCATCTGTGCTTGCTTTTAACCTTTCATTAGAGAAGTCCATCTCTGGGGTCTCCCTGAACTGGGGTCATTTACTGGAAAGAGGTTTCTCAGGGAAGGAGGCATTTGCCTGGTTCAAAAATATCTAGGAGCACAAACTCTCTCAGCTTTCTCGTTCTGACCCAAAGAGCCTGAATGCCTTCTCTTGAAGTAGTCCCATTTTTTTTATTCCAAGTGTATGTGTCAAGGTCCTGTTGGATAAATGTATTCCATTAGATTGTAAACTCTTTGAGGGCAGGTGCCGTCTTCTGTCTTTTTTGGATCCCCAGCACTTATACGATGAATAGGAGGTCCATAGGAGGCATTTAATAAATGTTTATTGATAGATTGACTAACAGTATGTTAATTACCATGAGGAAACTAACATAGATTAATCCAATTAGTGTGGACCCTCTGCTGGTGTAAATCTGAGTGCTCCCACATTTTCTGATCCTATATAATATCTTGTTCATATCTTTCTGTAAGTCCTCAAAGGAGGGTGTGCCTAGTGCTGTGGAAGCCATTCTTCCACATTCTTCATTCTTCCAACCATTCTGAGAGCAGGTACCAAGAATAACTCTGAGACTCTTGCTCTTGCTTCATGCTCAGACATCCTACATTTCTGGTAACCCATGTCCCAGATGTCTTCCATGTACTTCCTCCAGGCAATAAACTTTTCCAGGTAAGTAAAGTGCTGCACAGATTTTCAAATATGACTCCACTGGTCCCTCCTACTCAGTTCTGGGCAGATTGTCAATCTACCCATAGGACCTATCCAAGCGTATCTGTATATTAATGTAAACATAGTTGTGTCAATGTGGCATGAGTCTGTGATTTTATCAGTGAGATATAGATCCCACTCTTGTATAATTTAGTAGATATAATAGCAAGCATCCTAGCACAGCCATGATGGCTACTAGCACAGGTTCTTTGATCTACTTTTCTAAAGGAAAGACAACTTTAAAGGGGTCAACAATCCTACTTTAATTACAGATAAGTAGAAAGAAGTGAGCATCCAAGAAAGATAGACAGGGCTCCAACTGTCTAAACAGAATAATACAACCACCTACATACACCACCAGATCAAGAGAACATAAACCTCTGAGTAGTGGGGGAGAGGGGGCTCTTAACAAATGGCTATTTAGAGTCCTGTCCGGGGAATCAAAAGATCCTACTCATAAGGAACCCCCAAAGCAAAATCTCACCTCAGAATATATATATACACTTTTGGCTAATAGTCTTAGAAGGCACCACAACCCTCCTAACTCAGTGCCTAATCAATTTAGTACCAAAAAGTGTGAAAGACTTCCTACAAGCAAGACTCCCCCTAAGCAATCTCTTCCTTAGGCAGGTTCCTCCCCCAATGGTGTCTATGTGACTCAGGATGTATCACAACTGGGCTCAAGTTCAAAGCAGCAAGACATTCATGATTGAACACGTAGTCACATAGGCCTATTAACGGACAGGGAAGAACTTCCTATTTCATTAGCATTATATATGAGCCTTAGAATTGCCTGAGTCTCAGAGGAGTTAAGCTGTTTGTCCAGGAGTCACAAAGGCAGTAGGAGAGAAGGAAGCAAACAAGAATTTATTACTTTTTTTTTTGTGCTACCTAAGTATTCTATTTTAAAAATCTTTTAAATTCAATTTAGTTTTTTTTTTCAGTTCCAGATTCTTCTGCTTCCCAACCCTTTGAGAAAAATAAGAAGTACAAAATTCATTACAAATATGAAGTTCTGTGCATTAACCGTGTTCTGGAAAAAGAAAAGAAGGAAGAAAGAGAGAAAAAGATGTGCTTCATTCTGCACTCTGGTTCATCAATTCTCTATATGGAGATAGAATTTTTCATCATGAGTCCTTTGGAACTGTGGCAGATCACTGTGTTGGCCAGAGTTAGTAAATCTTTCACAGTTTGTTATTTTTACAATATTGCTAATAACTATGTAATTGTTCTCCTGGTTCTGCTCATTTCATTTTGCATCAGTCCACATAAATCTTCCCAGGTCTTTCTGAAACCATACCTTTATCATTTCATACACCACAATTGTATTCCATCATATTAATACACAATAACTTGTTCAACCATTCCCCAGTTGATGGGCATCCCTTACTTTCCAATTCTTTGCCAACACAAAAAGAGCTGCTATAAATATTTTTGTTTAGATAGGTCCATCTCCTTTTTCTTTGGGATGTAGACCTAGTAATAATATTTCTGGATCAAAAGGCATGCACAAGTTTATCTGCTTTTGGGGCCATATGTCTAAATCCAAAATGGTTGAACTAGTTCGCAGCTCCATCAAGAGTACATTAGTTTCCCTATGTTCCCATATCCCTTTCAGCATTTGTCATTTTCCTTTTCTGTCATTTTAGCCAATCTAATAGATGTGAGGTGGTACCTCAGAGTTATTTTAATTTTTATTTCTCTAATTATTGGTAATATAGAGTATTTTTTTCATATGATCTGAGAACTTTAATTTCTTCTCCTGAAAACTGCCTTTTCATATCCCTTGCTGATTAATTGGGAAATTACTTAAAAATTTTTGCTTAGTTCACTATATATTTGAGACTTTTATCAGAAAAATTTACTAATTTTAGCTGCATGACTTTGTGTGTGCAAAAACTTCTGAACTTTATGTAATTAAAATTATCCTTTTATACCTCCTATAAACCTCTCTATCTCTTATTTGGTCATGAACTTATTCTCTATCTGACTGCTAATTTTTTCCACGCTCCACTAATTTGCTTATATCACCCTTTATGTCTAAATCATGTGCCCATTTTGAGCTTACTTTGATATATGGTGGCAAACAAGCTTTTATTCAGAAAGGAAAGAAAGGAAGGAAATACGCATTTATATAGTGCCTACTATGTATCAGGCACTGTGCTAAGAACTCTACAATATTATCTCATTTGATCCTCACAATAGCCCTGAAAAGCAGGTGCTATTATTTTCCTCATTTTACAGTTTAAGAAACTGAGGTAGAAAGAGGTTCAGTGACTTACGTAGAGCAACACAACTAATAAGTGTCTGAGGCTGGCAATGAACTTAGGTCTTTCTGACTGCAGGCCCAGTAAGCCATCCACCAAGACACCTACCTACCTCTTAAGTGTCAAGAGATAGGACTTCAATTCAGGTCTTCCTGACTCCATGTCTAATACTCTATCCTCTATGTTGTGTGTGTGAGCTCAAAGCCCTTTTAGTCTCTGATTGGCTTTCTGTACATGTGAAGGGACAGGAATATTATAAAGCAGATAGATAAGATTATGACCTTACACCTTGGGGTTTTTTTGTGCCTTTCCTTCTCCCTCACATCTACATGGGAGAGCAGAAAGGGTTCCAAGTTTTTTTTTTTGTTTTTGCCTTTTGGAGGGCAATTGGGGTTAAGTAACTTGCGCAAGGTTACACAGCTAATTGTTTTGTGTGTGTGTTTGGGAGGGGGGGGTGTTAAGTGTCTAAGGCTGGAACCAAATTCAGGTACTCCTGACTCCAGGGCCAGCACTTTACTAACTGTGCCACCTAGCTGCCTCAGGGTTCCAAATTTTTAAAAACTGGGGAACCCAGATCCATAATGTTGTTTGACAGTTATTGGGCAAATGTCTTTACATGGACAATGACCAGATATAGGTCTCCAGGGATCACTATTAGGAGGTATGAAGAATACTCACCATAAACTAGAGTGAGTTTATCCATGGAGAAACAAGGACCAGGAAGTAAGAATAAGCCAAGGGCTTTAACTAGAGAACCTTGCTTTGTATTCTAATAAATTAGTATACTATCTGAGCCAAAAACAAAAATAAATCTCCCAGTGGAAATGAATGGAATTCTCAACAATATTCTTCAAAGGAACAGTGAGGCCACTCCTTTCTTTCCTACTCTATTCCCATATTTTTAAAATATTTTATTGTTTTTATTTTTAAAATAACAAGCATTTTGTAATTTACCTGTCCCTCCCACTACTACCCCTCCTAAGCAATAAAAAAAGAAAACCAAATCCCTCACTACATATAGCTCAGAAAAGCAAATTCCCACATTTGCCATGCCCAAATATGTATGTCTCTTTCTGCATTCTAAGTTTCACCTCTCTATCAGGAGGTAAGCAGCATATTTCATTTTTATTCCTTTAGACTTGGGATTTGTCATAGCATCGATGAGAATTCTAAAGCCTTCCAAAGTTGTTTTTCTGCATAATATTGTTATCATTATACAAACTGTTCTAGTTCTGCTCACTCCAACCTGCATCAGTTCATAAAGGTCTTTTCATTTTCCTCTGAAATTATCCATTTTAAAATTTATTGGACTTTTAAAAAAAAATTTATTGTGTTACATGACCCTGGGATCAACAAGATGGAAGACTAGATATTTTCTTTAATCCTTACAACCTTTCAACCTCCAAAATGGTAATTATAAGTCAGAGATAAGGCTATTTCAGCTATGATCATGGTCCAGGTTACCAAGAACCCAAAACTGGAATCCACTATGACAAATCTCATCAAAGAAACAAAAAAGAAGATAACTGATAGGATTACAAATACCTGGATGTAAAGGACAATCCTAAAGAAAAGAAACAAAAAGCAATGACATTAAAAGAAAGCATTATTGGGGAGGCTAGGTGGCACAGTGAGTAAAGCGCCAGCCCTGGAGTCAGGAGGACCCAAATTTGGTTCCGGCCTCAGACACTTAACACCCACACAAAAAAGCTAGCTGTGTAACCTTGGGCAAGTTACTTAACCCCAATTGCCCTCCAAAAGGCAAAAAATAATAAAGAATACAGAATATTCATTCAATTAAACAAACACTTATTTAAAAAAAAAGAATGTATTATTTCCATACAAACAAAGCATAATAAATTAGAAAACAGAATGAGTAGATATAACTTAGGGGTTATGTGTCTCCCAGAAGAATACAAGTCAAAAATCATGAATCCCAACCATCGTGCAAGAAAGAATACAAGGAAACTGCTTATAACTTCTGAACATAGAAATCAAAGTGACAACTGAAGGAATCCACAGATCACTTCCAGAAAAAAAAAACCTTCAAAATTCATACACTACAATTTGTTCAGCCATTCTCTAGAAAAAGGACAGCCCTTCTTGAGAATGAAGCATGGGCCCTGTACTGTGCTGAGCACTTGAAAGGGTGGTAATGAGGAGTGCATATGAAACATAAGATATGGCAACTGCGGGTAAATACCAATGGACACCCAGAAAAAGAGAAAATGAACAACATAAGGCAGTATGTGATAAGTGACAAACGTCATACAAGATGATGGAAATTCAGAAAAAGGAACTAAGGCTGTTTATTATGGAGGAGACTTAGAGGAAACATGCTTGTTGACTTCAAGTATTTGAAGACTATCATTCAGGGGAGTGATTAGACTTAGTCTGTTTGGTCCCAGGGGACAGAACTAGAAGTAATAGGTAAAAGTTTCAGAGAAGCAGATAAAGGCTCAGTGTCAGGAAAAACTGACTCAGTATTTAGCTATCCAGGGGTGGATAAGCTGCCTCTGGAGCTTCCACTCACCAGACATACTGAATCCAAGGTTGGATGAACACTATCACTTATGCCTCTCAGAAGGCTGAATTCCCTTCAAAGATCAGTTCAAAGACCTTCTACATCAAATCCTTCCTTATCCCATTTATCTACTAGTGCCAGCTCCTGCCAAATTACATTATATTTATTTCATATAAATACATACATACATATACATATCCTTTTGGAGGGCAGTTGGGGTTAAGTAACTTGCCCAAGGTTACACGGCTAGTATTTTTGTGTGGGTGTTAAGTGTCTGAGGCCAGATCCTCGGGTCCTCCTGACTCCAGGGCTGGCACTTTATTCACTTCGCCACCCAGCTGCCCTTATTTCATATATATTTTGCATATACTTGTATATGCACATGACATCTCCTCTGATAGACTGTAGGTTCTTAAGGGTGGGGATTATTTAAGTTTTGTTTTGGGATTCTTAGGCTTTAGTAGGGCCAATTGTATGAAAAAAAAATACAAAAAGGTAGAGTCAGAGAGGCAATGAGACAGAGAGCTATTCCTCTTCACAAGGCAATTGTGGGGAGACATCTTCATTTCCTGTTCCCTGAATCTTATTTCTGTAGGAAGAGAAACCTTTTTTCTAAATTTCAGGGAATTGCAAATTGTCTCCATCTTTCCTTTTCTTAACCTTTCTAGGTTTTCCTAATCTGGGACCCTTGCTTGATATAGATTGAGCAGGGAGAGAGAGGTTTTTTTCCTGGATCAAAAATCCCCAAGTCAGACAGACTTCCTCAGTTTTTCAATTTTGATTCAAAGACTCATAAAGGCTTTCCTTGGCAGCTGCCTGCCTTCAATTCCTGGTGTATTCTTAAGGCCTTACTCTATGTCTAGCATGAAACTTTCATGAATAACCTTTCTCTGCTGTTGCTAAGGACCATATGATCACAGATTTAGAGTTGGAAGCAAACGTTGATTCTCCCAAATTAAAAATTTGGTATTTGTTATTATTGACTCTCTCTCTTCCCTTACTTATTACAGTGAGAATGCTTTCAGATCCACCTCTGTAATAGTCCTAGCATTCTTCTGCTTCATCTTTATTTTCCCTTATGCCATCTTAGTACAGGCCCTCATTACTAACCAGCTGGACTAGTGAAGTACTCTCCTAGCAAGTATTTCTGTCTCTCCCCTCCCCCTCTTACTGTATAGTTCATATGATATCAGATTCATCTTATTCATCAGGAGACCTGATCATGTCAATTTTCTTTGTGAAATTCTTTTTCTGGGCATTCAAAACCCTCTACATTCTGGTACCATTCTACCTTTTCAGCCTTGTCTCATACTACTTATGATCATGTATTCCTGGACAAACTGACTATCATGTGCTCCCCAAACACTCCATGAATTTTCTTGCTCACATTTCCCTCTATACTTTTTTATAGTATATATACATATATATAATATTATATATATATATATATATATATATATATATATATATATAAATTATACAATTTTCTTGCTCACTGGTTTGTTTGGTGTTTTTGTTGTTATTATTGTTGGAAAGTGAAATGGACCCAGAGATTAGAGCCAGGAGCAAGACTTTTCTGGAGCTGTTGAATCATAGGATTTAGAGTTTTTAAAGCATGTAATCAAACCCTCTCATTTTACAGGTGAGGAAACTACGAACCAAAAGAATTAAGCAGTAAGTAGTAAAATTGGTATTCAGATTTCGATTGAATGACTCCAAATGCTCTTTCCACTACATAATTCAATCACACAGCACAAGAGGGCCTAAGACCTGTCTTGACATTCCAAGGCTGTTCTAATCTAGAAGGCCCCCAGGTCTCAAATATCCACTTTATTTGCATGGCCCTGATGTTTAAAATTACATTATGAGTAACACATTCCTTTGGGTTAAGTATTGTCCTCACTCTCTCATAGACTTTGTAAATACAAATTCTCCTATGAGAGGGAATTACACCAAAGCACTAAACTTTTATTATGAATAAATAAAGGAGCTTGCTAGAGGTAAAGGGGGCATGAGGCAGCTTGAGAGGAAGAGAAGCAGCTGCAGAGAGATGATGGAAGAACTTTTCTAAAAACTCCATTATTTTCCTTCCTTTGAAAATGGGAACTCTATCTTCATTGACCAGAGATCTGGCAATTGAGTAATGACAGCGTAGATGAAATGTGATACTTTGCTGAAGAAAGGGAAAGAAAATGAAATATCTCCTGAGCTGCTGTCCAAGTTAGAGAAAGAAAAGGGAGAGGAAAGCCCATACTATATAACAGTCCTTCCTAAAACAAGAAACAACTGCAGCACATGTGTCTGGCCATAAGAGAAGGAGAGGTAAGAGAGGGGGGGGAGGGAGAGGGGGAGAGACAGAGAGAGAGAATATGTATGTGTATCATACATATGTACATGTGTGTGTGTGTATATATATATATATATATATATATATATATATATATATATGTATGTATTTTTTTCCCCAAACTTCAGAATGAGATCCCAGAATCATTACTTTGCAGATGGAAGGACCCTCAGAGACTATCTTGTCTAGACAACCTCCTTCTCAGCATAACTATTTTGAAGAGTAAGGCACTCTATTACAGGGCTGGGGAAACTGTGTCCTTGGGGACAATTGTTCTATAAAATTTGAATTTAGTCAAAAGACTAAAGGATGTAGAAAGCCACATGTGGCCTCAGGGCCAAAGGTTCCCCACCTTTGTGTTATTAGTATAGACTTAGGAATGTTTAATTTTTTAAAAAATAAGCCATGACTTTTTTGGGCATCTGATCTGTGAACTCATTTGTATAGGGAATCCTAATGAAGAAATTCCCTCTACTAGTACAGATTAATACTTGTTCTGCAATTTATAGTCTTAGAGAGATTCTTGGCACACTGAGAAATTAAGTGACTTACTTAGGGTCACATCACCAATATGTGTCAGAGATAGAACTTGTACCCAACTCTTCTGGATTCTGCAGCTGGTTACCTCTCTCTTTTTTTATAGTATGGTTAAAGTGTATGTACTATGGGCATAGTGGATAGAGTGCCAGATCTGGAGTCAGGAATACCTGAGTTTAACTCCAGCCTCAGACATTTACTAGCTGTGTGATCCTGAGTAAGTTTCTTAGCCCTGTTTGCCTCAGTTTCTTCATCTGTAAAATGAGCCAGAGAAGGCAACCAAAAACTGCTCTAGCATCTATGCTAAGAAAACCCCATGGACAGTATTGGCATTCTATAGTCTGCTTGGTCATGAAGAGTCAGAAATTATTGAATGATTGAACAACAGCAACCACAAATGTATAATATGGGTCAAGGATCCCTGAATTTCATCAATGGGAAGTCCTTCTACCCATACAAATTGTTACCCATATATAACATAGTAATAGCATAATGGGAACCTGGCATATGCACAGACCCCATCAACTTGCTCAGATGGGATCTTAACATGAAGGATTCTAGGGAGCAGATGGCATCTCTCCACATGGAGGAAGCTAAGGATCTACCAGTTGAGTAACCACATGGTTGGGAAGAACATTTTTCCATTGATTATGTAACTGTCAGTATCTTCAAAAAGGTCTGAGCCAGTTCTATTTGCTGCATTCATATCTAGAGGCTCATGGTGACTCCTTTGCTCATGGTGTACAGGGAAAGACTATGTCGTAAAGGTCATGAGAACTCCTACCCCCTCTAAGGGGACGTGGCTCCCAAGAAAAGGAGTTTTGTTGTTTTTTTTTTATTGTTTTTTATAATTAATTTACTTATTTTTAGTTTTTAATATTCATTTTATAAGATTCTGAGTTTTAAATTTTTCTCTCCCTTCTTCTCCTTTCCCCTCCCCAAGACAGCATGTAATCTGACATGTTTTACTAATACATTCATATTAAATAAACATATTTTCACATTAGTCACGATGTAAAGAAGAAATAGAACTAATGGGAGGAACCATAAGAAAGAAGAAACAAAACAAAACAACAAAAGAAAAGGAGAGCAAATAATATGTTTCCATCTGCATTCATATTCCAAAGTTCTTTGTCTGGATGTGGATAGCATTTTTTATCATGAGTTTTTTGGAGTTGTGTTAGGTCCTTGCATTTCTCAGAAGAACTAAGTCTAACAAAGTCAGTCATCACACTATGTAACTGTTACCATATACAATTTTCTCCTGGTTCTGCTTATTTCACTCAGCATCAGATCATATAAGTCTTTCCAGATTTTTCTGAAGTTGGTTCATCATTTCTTATAGCACACTAGTATTCCATCACATTCATATACTACAACTTGTTCATTCATTCCCCAATTGATGGACATCCCTTCAATTTCCAATTTTTGGCCACCACAAAAAGAGCTGCTATAAATATTTTTGTATATGTGGATCCTTTTCCCATTTTTATGATTTCTTTGGGATACAAGCCTAGAAATGGTATTACTAGACCAAAGGGTATACACAATTTCATAGATCTTTGGACATAGTTCCAAATTGCTCTCCAGAATGGTTGGAACAGTTCACAACTCCATTGACAATGCATTAATGTTCCTATTTTTCCACATCTTCTCCAACATTTATCATTTTCCTGTTTTGTCATGTTAACCAATCTGATTGGTGTGATACAGTACCTTAGAATAATTTTGATTTGCATTTTTCTAATCAATAGTGTTCTAGAGCCGTTTTCATATGACTGTAGATAGCTTTAATTTCTTCCTCTGAAAACTGCCTTTTCATATCTTTGACCATTTATTAATTTGGAAATTATTTACATTCTTGTAAATTTGACTCAGTTCTATACATATTTTAGAAATGAGGCCTTTATCAGAGATACTGGCTGTAAAATTTGTTCCCCAGCTTTCTTTTTCCCTTCTAATCTTGGTTGCATTGGCTTTGTTTGTGCAAAAAATTTTAATTCCTTGGCTTTTTTAGTTGTTCTTTTCTCATTCTACATGAAGGAGCAGAGTTGGTTTGGGAAAGAAAGAGCCATAGGATTATGGCCATCAGGATTCCAGTTGGATTTGGTAACCAGTACAGTATTAATGCGCTACCAAGGAAGGAGAAATCTTTGGGACTCCAGGCCGGCACAAGGACTTATCTGACAGTTGTGCTACGTCTTGTCAGGGACTTGGTGGGACTAGTACTCTGTGGAATCTGATTTAAGTTTTGAGGCCATGCCCTAAAAGATTAAGGTGGTATAGGGGAGAGTATGCACCAGAGGTTACTGGGGGAAAATGTTTGTACATTTGTTATTTCTGCATCTATGAAGTAAATATCCCTTTTTAAAAGATATCTGGGCAGGCCGGGAAGTGACGGCACTGCATGCAGGGGCAGACCAGGAGGAGGCCTGACCAACCCAGGGAGGGGAGCAAGTCATCCCACCAACCACAAGGGCCATTACCAGGCCTTTCACCAAAGGGCTGGGACTGGAAAGAGCAAGGTAAGAACCAAATGCAGGGCCCCTGTCCAGGACAGCAAATACTCCTGGGACTACCACTCTATAGCCCAGAAATTTTAAGAAAAGCCCCTATCAGGACCTCCAAGGACCAGGATGGCAGAATGATCCCAGCCTGCTCCAAACTCTCCCCCCCCCCCCCCCCCCCCCCCCCCCCCCCCCCCCGAAAACATAGTAACTATTGCCCAAGAACAAAACCCTCAACAGTAAAGGTTTGGGAACCCTAGAGGAAGGGTGTGGCTAGGGCCCTGCCTCAAAATGGGTAGAAAGAAGACTACAAAGACTCTGGAGTCCTACTATCCTTAGAGGGAGGAACCAAACCCAGAGGGAGACAATATGGACTCCACACCCACAGCTGAAACATCAACAGGGAACAGGTCCCAAGCACAGAAAGCTCTCCTAGATGAGCTCAAAAGGAACTTTGAAAACCAAATGAGAGAGATAGAAGAAAAAATGAATAATTCTTTTAAAATCAAAATTACAGAATTAGAAAAAAATTATTATGAAGAAAACAGCTCCTTAAAAAGAAAAGTGTATGATATGGAAAAGGAACTCCAAAAACTAACCAAGGAAAATGATTTGCTAAAAACCAGAATCAACCAAATTGACACAAATAACTCTATGAGGAACCAAGAATTAGTTAAACAAAACAACAAGAATGAAAAATTAGAAAAAGAGGTAAAATATCTCAATGGAAAAATAACTGACCTGGAAAACAGATCCAAGAGAGATAATCTGAGAATCATAGACCTACCAGAAAATCATAGTGAAAAAGTGAGCCTGGACAACATTCTCCAAGAGCTCATTAAGGAAAACTGCCCTGAGATTTGTTTTTTTGTTTCATAGGTGACCATAGAATGTTTCATAGGTGACCATAGAATGTTTCATAGGTGACCATAGAATGTCTAGAGTCTAGAACTAGAACATTAAAACTCTTCTTGAGTACATGTCCATCCCTAGACTATTGTCAACCTTATAAAAGTTTGGTTAAAGGAGACAAACAAATAGTAATATACAGTTACAGCATTTATTCCCTTAAGACTAGATAGAGACTTGTACAAGGAGTTAGGAGAGCTAAATCCTAACTGATGAACAGAGGAATCAAGACTTAAATACATTTTAGAACCATCCCAATTCAGGGTAAAAATTATGATTACAAGGAATTGACGAGGTGTGAACCTAGAACATCTGTGTTTTCTTTATCATTAACATGCCATAACATAATACATGCCCCACAAAATATTTAGACAAGAAAAGGTCCCATTATTCAAGATAGTATCTTAGGTTCAGAATCTTATTCTTAGAAGAAAGAATGCTCACTAGCCCCACCTGGGGGAGGAGATATTCTCTGAGTTTACTCAGAGAACAAAGAAGCTGTTGAGTCCATTTCTCTCCTCCTGCAAGGAGTATGTACCAAGATAAGGGGGAATTCCACTTTCAGCCTTATCTGGTCTCTAGAGTTGCTGACACAGAAAAAGGCATTTTAAAGTAAGGCAAAGCAGTCTATTTTATTAATTCAGACTTTGGTCAAAAATATGATATTTAATGATTATCACCATATATACTATGAGGGCAGTGATTGTGTTTATTTTTCTCTGTGTACAATACCTAGTGCAAGCTTCATGACAGTAAATGTCCGTTGAAAGGATAAATATATGTTTGTATCCCCCTGGGAAGGATGAATCCAGAAGGGAATCCCACTGTGGTGGAGGATGTATGACATGGCCTCTACCTTTGAAATCCTGTGATTCTGTGAGAAAAAGTGGCAAAAGTATCTATGGCCCCATCATAGGCAAAAGCCTATGGCCCCAGGGAGAGAATGCTGTGAGAAACATGCTCACTCTAAATGAAGAGCAAAATTTGTGAAACCAGGAAAGTTCTCATTTTATTTTAGCCAATTATAGTACATTTCTATGAAATGGGTTCCTCCCAAATGGAGAGCAGATTTGCTCAGACAAGTGCTTTTTATGCTGTTTCCAGTTCAAATTTCACCCCCTTGCTCTCCATTGGCTAAATGCAACCTCCTGAACCTCCCACTTCATGACCCCCTCAAACAGTTCATTAAGCATGCTTGCAAGCTTCTGACCTTTTACCTGATCAGAAGCCTGCTTCTGCTCCTATTTAGAACCAGTCAACTCGGACTTAACTTTCTGCTATCACTCAAAGCTGGGAGGAGCTTTAATCCTGTGGAAACAGAATTCCTTTGTTTCTCATAGTGTTGATTACTGAGAGCAAAGCTTTGATTACATTCTCACCAAATGATGCTGGTCAGAGATGAGAAGCCCACTCAGGATGAAATTAAACCAGGAAAACCTACAGCCCCAAACTGGCTTAGAATAGGTCCTTCTGGGATCATGTAAGCACACTGGTGCCTGCCTCTGCACCTCCAAGCACTCCCTCCCACCTACCTATTACCATTCTCCTTCCACCTGCCTTCTTTCTCCCCAGCAACAACTCTCTCATCTACCCAGACTCTCAAACACTCTTCTCAAATATATCTGTTAGACATGTCACCAAATTAGTGAGGGGGTAGATGAGGGAGGAAATTCTCATCCCTGAGGACTCCGTGGGAGCCCTCTCCTCATCTGGAGAGCATGGTTCTCCCCTAGGCTTTTGCAGAGGTCAGCTAGAGAGGGCAATGATCTCCCTGCCAATGACCTCCCTAAGAGCTCTGGGAATGGGAGCATCTGAACTCATTTTCCCAGACAGAAAGAAAAACACCAGGATCCATTTTCTGGAAATCTTGGTCTGGCTAGCCATGAGTAAAAGGCACAACTGGCAAGGCCCTAGCACCTCCTCCCAGCTTTGCACACAGCCCTTCCTGTGTAGGTGGCAGCATCTGGGCCTTCCCCAGAGAGCTACACTCAGCACCTTGGGCTACAGGGAATCCACCCACAAGGCAAACTGAGATGAGAGCCCTTGACCCAGCCTCTGGAAGAGCTGTGTGCAGAAAGCTAGCCTTGGGCAAAGGTAATCAACAGGAATGAGTAAGCTGGGTCTTTGCACTCATCATCCTTTCCTCCTTATAAGTTCAATCATATTTAACAAATATTTATTAAATACTGATTATGCAAGGTATCTTTAAGCTACATACATTTAGAGAATGAAAAAACAAAAACAAAGCAGTCTCTGGTTTCAAGGAGTTTGCATTTTACTGGGTGGGGGACTGAGGGTCAGGGATATACACCTTGTACAGAGACAAGCTAGGTGGTATATGAGGCAGTTATACGCTGGCAGTAGATAGAGCACTGGGCCTCAGTTTCCTCATCTGCAAAATGATGGGGTTGTACCAGATTGCTTGTAAAGTCCCTTCCAAATATATATCCATGCTTCTATGAAATGTACCTCTCCCATCCTGGCAGAGAAGTGAGGAGCTACTAGAAAAGAATATTGTATACATTACTAGCTCACAGCCTGTTTTTGCTTAATTGTTTTTCTTTGTCACAAGGGAGGAAATCCATCTGGAGGTGGAAGAGATTAAAATGTCTGTGGTATAAGATAAATAGCATATAAACATATCAGTATATATGTCAAAACTTGCTTGTTTCTTTTTATTATAATCAGAGATCATCTTGATATGGATTTGAATCATTCTCAAGATTTTTATAGAGATGAGATGATAGGTATATGAATTAGAAGAGAACAGGCAAAATTGGATTCCAACAACTATACAGCATTTTTTATCTTTCCAAGTGGCCACCTAAAGAAAAAACACTAACTTATTTTTCTTTTTGGAGGGCAATTAGGGTTAAGTAACTTGCCCAAGGTCACATGGCTAGCTTTTGTGTGTGTGTGTGTTAAGTGTCTGAGGCTGGATCTGAATCCAGGTCCTCCTGACTCCAGGGCCGGTGCTCTATTCCCTGCACCACCTAGCCAACCCAAAAAAACCTTTTTTTTTTTTTTTGCTTTTTGGAGGGCAATTGGGGTTAAGTGACTTGCCTAAAGTCACATGGCTAGTGAGTGTTAAGTGTCTGAAGCTGGATTTGAACTCAGGTCCTTCTGATTCCAGGGCCAGTAGCATGTTTTTTTTTAATGTGAGTTCCAAATTCTTTCTCTTCCCTCTTTCCCTCTCCCCTCCTTGAGAAGGCAATCCATTAATGAAGGGGAATGTCTTTTAATAAATCTGGAAATGTATATCAGATTGCTTACTTTCTTGGAGAAGGGGGAGGGAAGAGAAGAAGGGAGAAAAATTTGGAACTTAAAATCTTGCAAAAATGAATGTTGAAAACTATCTTTACATGTAATGGGGGGGGGGGGGATACTATTACCAGAGACTGTGGGAGAGAGAGGAGGTTGAGGCAAGGAGATAGAGAGGTTTGTGAGTAAATAGTGATCTTGTGTTGGTTTGTGGGAAGGCTGAAGGATGCTGTGGTTAGTGTTATTATGGCTTCTGAATATCTTTGGTACTATGATAGAATAAGCTTACTGGTTTTGGGATTGGATTTTCTGGTGTCTACATAAATGTTTCAGTTCTGTCCTTTACCTGGAAAATCTGTTATATTTTGAGATTGAACGTCACGCAGTATTTATAGTCGTGGTCTTTATCATGACCGTAGGTGCTGTAAATACTGTATTGGCACTACACCAAGTCAGACATATTTTAGGAGTACTACTTTGACATCTGTGTGGAGAATGGGTTAGAGAGAGAAAACAATGGAGGCAGGGAGAACAATGAAGAAGCTAGTGCAATAATCCAGGTGAAAGTTTATGAATGTCTGAAGATACTAGTTATTCAAGGCGAGATAAAGGAATGGATATTAGAGGTGTCATGGAGGTAGGATTGATGTGACTTGGCAATTGATTGGACATGGAAAGTAAGGAAGAATGAGAATTTAAAGGAGATTTTGAGACTGCAAAAATTGAATAGATGGACAGTCTGAGGGCTGCACTGTTTACCCACAGGATATTAGAAGACCTGGAAGGCATGTGGCATGTCTGGTGACTCCTCTATGGTGGATTTGTGGAAGTTGGGACAAGGGTTATCCAAGATAAAGTGGTACAGATGAATTGTGATCTGTACCATGAGATGAGATCGGAAATCAGATGGGGAAAAATAAGAGACTTAGCACATGTACCATTAGATTTTGCCAAACCATTAGAATTTAACAAGGAAAAGGTCCTATATACACCAAAATATGTTTAGAGCAGCAATATTTTATGATAGCAATTAACTGGAAAAAAGGAGATTCCCATCAACCAGGGAATAGCTAAGCAAGTTGTGGTACATGAAGGTCATGGAATGTAACTATGCTTTAAGAAGTAGCAAATATGATGAATACAGAATAATATGAACTGATACAAAATGAAATAAGCAGAATGAGGAAAATATTATGGGATGATTATAACAATGTAAATGAAAGGAATAAAAAACAAATTCTTGAAGTTATAAACTTAAGCTTGGCCCTAAAGAATAAGGTATGAGGTAGCACCTTGATGGGTCTATGGCTGTGGAACAGTACATGTAACGTAGACTTGGTTGATGTATTTTGCTGAACTGTTTCCCCCCCACACTTTTTATTCTTTGTTCTAAGAGATGGCTCTCTGGGAAGGGGAGGGATACATTAGGAAAGTTAGATGATGAAAAAACAAAAGACATCAAGGACAGTAATTTTCAAAATGAATATAATAAGATGCCTCCAGTGAAAGCACAACAGAATTGAAACTCATGTGTCTTTGGTGACAAAGGAAGTTAATGGGCTTGGCAGAGCTTTGGGGTCCCCATTCTAAACATCACCTCTCATTGGACATCAAAGATAGAACTTAGCACAGTGAATTCCCTATAGCTAATAATTAACTCTCTGACAAATTGGGGGAGAAACAAGTAAGATGGAAGAGAAGGAGACAAGAATTTATCCTCTCATTTCCTTAAACATTTTCAGACACAGATGACATAATCATTTGGTGATGACCATAATTGTTCTCCCATAACTTCTCCCCCTTTCTTCCTTTGGCCTCTCCTAACATTTATTAAGCAACTGGTGCCCTAAATCTGAATTTCCAGACACTTGTATTTCTCATTTTTCCTACCACAAATCTATGACACAATCCTGGACTTTCCTAGGATAGATGATTTCAGTTCTATTACACTTATATGGTTGGCCAGAAAAGATCATAGAGATGAACAGGGAAAGAAAGGACACCTACTGTGGGTCTCTCATGGATTTCCACATTTTCAGCTTTGACTGAAAGATCCTGAAGAGACATCTATGGGAGCTATTTCACCTTCAAAACTCAATTTAAGTATTTGCTAACTGTAAAGTGCCTATGTTCTTGTTGAGTATTTGCTAAGTAACTGTAAAGTACTTAGCACTGTGCTCTTATTAGGGCATGGAAATGAAAATGGATATAGGCCCTGTACTTCAGGAGTTTGCAATCTAGTTGTAGAGACAGGATTTACACAAATGAAGCAATTAAGAAAGCACAAAATCTCATCAAGCCAAGATATATAGCTCAGACATAATTATAGGCTAATTAGAGGGCAAGATCAGCCCAGCCTTAGTCTTTCAGGCTCCTTCTCTGGCTAATGTTAGAAGGTGATAAAGCAGAAGTGTCCTCATACCCACCAACTGTCCTCAGAGCCCATAGGTTCATGGATCTAGAGCCAAAGGGAGCTCAGAGGACATGTAGTCCAAACCCTTCATTCTATAGGTGAAGAATATGATGCCCAGGGAGGTGGAATGGTTTGCCAAAGTTTACATAGAAAGTGGCTATCAAAGGCAGAATTCAAACTAGGATCCTTTGACTTCGTGGCCAATACTTCCTTCCTGGAATTACGCTTCTTTTCTGAAGTTCTTCCTACCTCTTTATATCTCTCCCATTAGTCTCCCATTTATATCCCTCTCATTCTGCCTTATCTTGTAGATATTTCAAGTCTATGAAATAATTTCAGAACTAGAGGGTACCATGGAAGTGTAACAAATGAAAAACTCCAAGAGATAGAGTTTCTGGGTAATTAATACTCAATTTATTTATTAGGTTAACTGGTAGTTGATATATTGATGGTCAGTGGTTTCTTTCAATAACCAAAGATAACCCACAGAAACACTGAATGTCTTAAATATACCTTTGTAAAAGAAATTGCCTGAGACGAGTGAAAATCAACCCTGATAGATGAGACTCAGCCACCTCCAGCAATTTGGTCAGGGGAATACATCTCCAACCAGACCACTCTGACTGGTTTTCTCCTTCATGAGCTGGGTCACCCTAAATTCTAATGGAACAGTACAAGGACAGATTTCCTTTCCCATGGATAAGAACTCATTCCTACATGATTCTGTTTACACTCTAAACAGAAGTAAGGCCTCCTAGTTGGGTGGAGTCCCACTTAAGATTTATGAGCCCATTTCTATTTAGGCCTAGGACAATCTTATGAATCAGTCAAGTCCTACAGAGATTGACTTTTTACTGGGCCAGGGCCTTAAATGAAGAAATGCAGGGGAGAAAGCCTAGATCAAAGTGTGGGGAACCTGTGGCCTCTAGGCCACTTGTGGCCCTCGAGGTTCTCAAGAATGCAGCCCAGAGACTTGGGCCAAGAGTCTGTCACCTAGGCCCCTTAGGAGCACTAAATGTTGGCAGTAGGGGAGGTAGGGAGGTCTCTCTATCTCTTTCCCTGTCTCTCTGTGCCTCTGTCTCAGTCTCTCTCCCCCTGGAGGGAGAATCAGGAGGCAGCATCTGTCAGGACAGTCAGACCACCACTGTCACTTTGACCATGTTGGATTTCAATGGAGATGGCCCAGGATCTTGAACCCAAGAGCATGGGGACTAGTACCACTTTCAGCACAGAGCTCTCAGCCATCATCCTGGGAAGCCATTCCCTAAAGCCCCTCCTTATGTTTCAAGTTGAAACTGCCCTGCCCTGAGACTTCCTCCACGGAGGACACTCAGGAAACATTTGTTGATTTGAGAGTACTGACCACGCCCCTCCCTCTTCCTGCAAGTGGCAGGGATCAGGGGTGAAGTCTAAACTCTCCAGTTACCTTCCCCTAATGTAAAATTCTACTTCATGCAGATAAGAAGCCTATAAAAATCCATTGGATTTTTACCAGTTTGAGTACTTTATTCTACCCAGAATCCCTATAGATCGTTTGTTTCTGTTTTGCTTATTGCCCTCTCCTTACTGTGGTTATTTCCCCTCAGTAAAGCTTGCTTGCTTTACTTTCTCTGGGCTGACTCCTGTCTCATTCTATGCTCTTTCTTGTGCTGGTCTGCCCTTCCTAGTACTTCACCTTGGAGTCCCCCTTGTTTTCCCCTGCCTCACCCCCAACCCCACTCAAACTCTACATTAAGACCCGGAGTTCTCACTGAGGGTCTTCTTCGTTGTCTCCATCACAGTTTGAGAGGACATAGAATTTGAGGTGATGGCTGTGTGTGATGGTTTGACTAGGATCTAGGGTTTACAGATTTAGAGCTGGAAGGGACCTTGGAAGTGAATCAGTCCAATCCCTTCATTTCACAGGAAAGGGCAATGAGACTCAGAGACTTTAAATGACTTGCCCAGAGTCATACAAGCAGGAAGGAGCAACAATGATTTGAACTCAAGTCGGGGACTCTTAAGTTCACCATTCTTTAGTCCCAACTCTGCCATAAACTCCCTATGTTTTTATATGAAAATATTATATTTTTATATTATAAATTATATTTATTATTATTATATACTATTATATGAAAATATGTGACTTTGGGCAAAACATAGCACTTTTTATGTCTTGGTTTCTCCTGAATAGGTTGGATTAGAAATTTCTAAACTGAGGGGCGGCCAGGTGGCTCAGCGAGTAAGAGCACCGGCTCCAGTGTTGGGACGACCTGGAGATCGAATCCCGGGCTCAGACGCTCAGCACCACACCCAGAAATAACTGGCCGTGTAACCTTGAGCAAGTTACTTAACCCTGATCGCTTAATTAAAAAAAAAAAAGAAATTTCTAAAGTGCCTTCAACTCTAGATCTGAAAACTATAGTCTTGAGGGGATGATAGAATTGGAATGCTCTGGATAGGGGTGTGGCTTAATGATGCCTCAAGTTCAGAACATAAAGAGAGTTCCAATTCTAAAGTTATCTCTTGGAAACTGAGTCTTAAATAAATCCTTTCCGAAGACCTAAGACTTGGTATGATTTCTTTTCTTGCCTTAAGATGAAAATAAAAATCAATTTGCATGATTTGAGTCTGTGTTTTATGAAGCATGGTGCCATTTATTAATAGCTAACATTTTCATAGTGCTTTATGGGGTTACAAAATATCTTACAAGTGTTAGAAGTAGCAGAAGAGATGTCACAGATCATCACCTACCCTGCCTTTTCATAGATAAAGAAAAAGAAGCCCAGAAGTAAAGTCACTTGTTCAAGGTTACACAGGCAGTCAGTAACAGAGCTAGGATTTGAATCCAGGTTCTCTGATTCAAATCCAGAGCTTCTGCTATGATGCTATTGACTTACCTGGTCTCCATTACTGACTTAGGAGGGAAGTGGCATAAATATCCAGTGTGACATAGGGGATAGAACGCTGAACTTGCAATCCCTAAGATCTAGGTTTGAATCCTTCCTCTGACAATTACTAGCTGTGGCTTCATAAGCAATTCCCTCTGCCTCTTTGTGCCTCAGTTTTCCAATCTGTAAAACCAAGGTAATAATGTCTATAATATAGTACCTACCACATAAGGTTGTTGTGAGGCTGAAATGACAATATTTGTAGTGTAATTTAATTGCTAATTATTCTGATTCTCATTTTACAGATGGAAAGACTGCAGCTCAGAGAAGTGTCACTATCCATCACTATCACAATGGAACTCAATGGATGTTCTGAATCTTCTCTTTTCTCCTCAAGCCCCTAACACATCCTTCACCCCCACTGTTCTGCCTCAGTACATGCCCTTACCTCTTATTTGGCTAAGACAATAGAAACCATATGTAATGTACTCCCTAAATTCCCTTACTCCACACTTCCAATGCATCTTCGATCTTCAGTCATCCTGTCTTTCTTTACTTCTGTCCTATCACTTCCTATTCCTTATCAAAGCCCATTTCTCTACCTATGTCCTTGTCCTTCGCTTGGTGTAATAGAGTCCTAGACTTGGAATCAGGAGCACATGGATTCAAATTCTGATTGAATCTGCTAGCTGTGTCACCCTGAATAAATCGTTTAACCTTACTGAGCCTCAGTGTTCTCATGTATAAGATGGGAATATTATCTGTAATACCTACCTCACAGAGTTGTTGTGAGCATCCAGAAATCACATATGTGAAATGTTTTGTAAACTTTTCAGCACTATACAAGTGTCGGCTATTATTGTAATGATGTCTTCCTATCTCTTCCAGAGGGAAGGTAGGTAGTGCCGTGGATAGCACATAAAGCCTGGAATCAAGAACACTCATCTTCCTGAGTTCAAATCTGTCCTGAGACACTTTACTAGCTGTGTGACCCTGGACAAGTCACTTAACCCTCTTTGCCTCAGTTCCTCATCTGTAAAAAGAGCTGGAGAAGGAAATGACAATCCACTCCAGTGTGTGCCAAGAAAACCCCGACTGGGAGTCATGAAGAGTTCCACCAACTGGAAACAACAAAAATCTCTCCCAGAAGCTTTTCTCCAGATCATTACCTCTCTATATATCTTTAATTTTATCTGTTGGCTATTTCTCAACTTTCTACAAAAGTGTTCAGGTCAGCCTCATTCTTTTTTTTTTTTTTTGGAAGGGGGAAGGCAGGGCAATTAGGGTTTAGTGACTTCCCCAAGGTCACACGGCTAAGTAAGTGTTAAGTGTCTGAGGCTGGATTTGAACTCAGGTACTCCTGACACCAGGGCCAGTGCTGTATTCACTGTACCACCTAGCCACCCTTCAGCCTCATTCTTAAACAAAACTTCAATTGACTTCATTGGTCCCTCAAGCTATTGCCCTGTATCTCTCCTCTCTTTCTGTGCCAAACTCCTAGAAAGAATAATCTACTCTCATTATCTCTATCTCTTTATCACCCACTCAATTCTCAGTCCCTAGAAATCTTACTTCCCAACCCCACCACTTTACTAAAATTGCTCTTTACGTTATTACCAACCATCCCTGACTCTTTGTGCCCCCAGGTGAGGTTTTCTTGGCAAAGATACTGGAGTGGTTTGTCATATCCTTCTCCAGCTCATTTTATAGATGAGGAACCTGAGATAACTGGGGTTAAGTGATTTACACAGCTAGTAAATGTCTAAGAATGGATTTGAACTCATATCTTCAACTCCAGGCACAGGTCTCTATCTACAATGCCACCTAGCTGCCTCTCTGTTATCAACAACCTCACTGCTAAATCTGGTCTTTTTTCCATCTTCATCATCCCTGACTTCTCTGCAGTTTTTGATACTGTTGATCACGCCCTTTTACTAGAAATTCTCTTCTCCCTTGGCTTCTGTGAGAATTTTCTTTCCTGGCTCTTTTCCTACCTATCTAACTGTTTTTCCTCAGTCTCTTTTGCTAGATCATTACCTATTTCCTGTCCCATTAGGGTGGGTTTTCTCCAGGACTCTGTCCTGGGCCCTCTTCCCTTCCCTTCGTGTGCTCACTTGGAACTCTTCTGATCTCTGTGTCCAATTTCAGCCCTTTTATGAATTTCCTAACTGCCTACTAGATGTAATCATGTAGATGTCACCTCAAACTCAACATGTCCAAAAGAGAACTCATTATCTTTCCCCTTAAATCTGCTACTTTTCCAAACTTTCCTGTTTCTGTTAAGGACACTACTGTCCTTCAAGTGCTGGTCACCTCTGAGGCATCCTTCCTTTCCCTTTTCTCTGTACTTCATCAAGTGTCAAGTCTTAAAGAATGGAACTTTTCCATGGAACCATTCCAATGGAATCTGTCTTGAAGCTGGACTCTTCTGTATGTGTTGTCTTCCCTAATTAGAAAGTGAACTCTCTGAGTGCAAGGACTGTCTGCTTTTTTTATTTGTATTCTTAGCACTTAGCACAGTGCTTGGCACATAGTAACATAATAAATGATTTTTTTCTTTTTAAAAAAAATTTTCTGTATTTTATTCTGAAGTTAAGAAAGACAACAAGCATTTCCATAACACAGAAGAATAGAAAAATAGATGATTGTACATAAAACTGCAAATCTATTATGTACAACTTGCTGTTCATTTAAAATATATAATAAGGTTCTCATGTAACTTTCTTTTTTTCTTTCCTTTTCCCCCCTTTTCTCCACCCCCAACCCCTTCCCCATGGCTACCATTAGACCCAAATATGTGTATGTATATATGTGTGTATATGTAAAACCATTCTTTATATACTTCTATTTATCAGTACTTTCTTGAATGTAGATAGCGTCTTCATATGTCCTTTGTAGTTAATTTAGCTATTTATAATGGTCAAAATTATAGTTTTTACCTCTATAATCTCTCTCCCTTCTTTCAACTTGTATAGGCCTTCATCACTTCTTCTTACCTGTCATTGCTTACTAACTGGTCTCCCTGCTTCTAGTATCTCCCATTCACCTCCAATTCATCCTCCATACAGTTCTTGAAATAATCTCCCCACAAGCCAGATCATGCTGCTCCCGCTCACAGACCTTCAGGAATTCCCTATGGCCTATAGGACAAAACAGAAATTCCTTAGGGGGTGGGGGCGGCCAGGTAGCACAGTGAGTAAGAGCACCAGCTCCAGTCCAGGACCGACCTGGAGATGGAATCCTGGGCTCAGACACTTAGCACCCACCCAGAAACAACTGGCCGTATAACCTTGAGCAAGTTACTTAACCCCAATTGCTTTAAAAAAAAAAGAGAAATTCCTTAGGGCCTCATTTAGGGCCTTCCCACTTACCTTTCCTGTCTTGTTTCTATGCTACTCCCAATCATGTATGTTTCTGACAAACTGGACTAGTACCCATTCACTGAAGTGGGAGCTCCCCCTCAATTAGCATTTGAGTAATCTGTCTCCAGGGCCACCTCATTTCTGCCTCTCAGCAACCTTGTCTTCTTTCAAATCACAATTCTGGTACTAGCTCAACTCTCAAGTCTTCCCTGACCTCTAGCTATTCTCCTTCTTATACTATACCTATTTTGTGTCATAGTGGACGAAATACTTAGAGTCAGAATAGATCTGAGTTCAATTCCTCTCTCAGAAAAAAAATGAAGATAAAAACAGATCCCACTTTGGTGGTTGTTGTTGTTGTTTTGGAGGGTGGAAGGCAGGGCAATTGGGGTTAACTGACTTGCCCAAGGTCACAGGGCTAGTAAGTGTTAAGTATCTGAGGCTGGATTTGAACTCGGGTCCTTCTGACTCCAGGGCTGCAGTTCTATTCCCTGCGCCACCTAGCTGCCCCCAGATCCCACTTTGTTAGTGAGAGAATCAAATGGGATAATGTAGGTGACGGTGCTTTGCACAGTTAAAGTACTATTGTAAATTGTAAAACACATTTTTAATAAAAAATAGCATCATTATTTACAATGTGTATCCTTACAATGGAACATTAGCTCCCTAAGAAAAAGGATTGTTTGCTATCTGCTCCTCTCTCCGGTGCTTAGCACAGTACCTGGTCCTTGGTAGGGGCTTGATAACTGTTAGTTGAATTGAATTGTTGAATCTAAGTGAAGCCTGCTGACTCACTCTTAAGTGCTTTCTCCTGTACTATCCCATCTCCTTTCATCTCCCCACATTCCCAGTATCCCAAATATGCCGTGGATTTTAGCATTTTGCCATCAAGTCTCACCCAGGGACCTGGAAGTGAGCTCGGGTTGGGCAGGGAAAGGTTGGTTTCTTTGCTTATTGCTAGTTATTTCTGTTTCTCCCAACCGAAGACCTTGTAAAGCTGGGAAGCCTGTGCGTGGGAATGAAGACAAGCCAGGCTTTTGCTTTCAAGCCCTCTATCTGCTTCGAGGATTAACATCTTGACAGGGCTCCCAGAGAAGCTGAGTTTCAAAAGGCACTGGCAGTACTTGGCAAATCTGTCTTGAGCACTGTGCCCTGGGGGGATTAAGGAAAGTAACCTTTGGTAACACCTGGAAACCTGGCTGCTCAGCAGTAAAGAAGGAACAGCAGGGATAGAAGGAGGATTGGGCTGTTTACCCAATAGGTATTGACAATAGGAGGTCATGTGACTGAACCAGGGGAGAATGGCCCTTAGCCTGGGACGTGTTTGGAGAATACTCTTAGAACCTCCATTAGGCCCAGGGGCTCATGAGCTTTGGTTCTGACTGAATGAAGGCCAATAGAATACTTTGAACCTGGGCAGATACAACTCTGATGGGGGAGCCAGCCTATAGGAAGAAGGTTGGAATAGCAGCCTGAGGGTAAAACTATCCTTTGCTGCACAAAAACAACACCCAAATCATTTCCTAAATCCTGAAAAAATTCCACAGCGGTCTTCTTTCCTCCATTCACTCAGCCACTGCCCCAGTTTAGGCCCTAATCATTTCTGGCCTAAACTATTGTTAACAGATTCCTAATTGGTTCCCCTCCCTTCAGTCTTCTTTCTCCAGTACATCCTCTTCACGACTTTCAAACTAGTTTTCCTAAGGTAAAAGCTTGGTGATATCATTACTCTGTTTATAAATCTCCAGTAGATCTTAACAGATTATAAGATAAAATATAAATTCCTTAGCGTTCAAGGCCCTCCACAATCTGGTTCCCACCTATCTTTCCAGCCTTATTCCACATTATCCTGTTTCACTCCATGTCTAAGGTAAATTGGAATATTAGCTATTTCCCAAACTCTGCATTCCACGTCTCAATTCTACATTGACTCACTCATGCCTAGAACATAATCTAGACCTCAGCATCTTTATCTTCCTCTCAGGGTTCAGCTCAGGTGCCCCTTCCTCCAAGAAGCCTTCAGTGATCATTACTACTCCCACCTCTTCCAGTTGCTAGTGTACTCTTTCTCTCCTCAAATTACTTTATATTATATTTAGTCAATAGTCAAGAAGCATTGATCAAGTGCTCTCTTAATGTTGGGCGTTGTACTAAAAGTTCCTGTCCTCAGGCTGCTTACACTCTAATGGGGAAAGACAACACACAAAAAGAAGTTAAGAAGCTGGGGAGGGGAGATGAAAGGTATCTGATTCAAAGGCTTGGTGGTGAGAAATGTACCCTTATCTAAGTACATGATGCATCTCCCCTCTGGAATATGAAATGATGAGGGAGCTGGAGGGAGATGCAGAGGTGTGTCTGTAAATGTTTAATGATCACCTCTGCAGGAAAAAAAATAGTGCCCATGACACATTTTTAATCTGTGTTACTAACATTTTCTCCACTTTCTTAAGAGATAAATGTAAAAGCTAATAATAAGAAAAGCCCTTGATTTGGAGTGTTTGCTGATTTCTGAGACTTAACTCTCTCACTGAGAAGTTCACAACTGTCTCTTGGAAGCCAATTGAAGCTGGCTCCAGTGTATAACTGGGTAAAGGCTTTCTAAGGTCCCTTGCAATTCTAAATCTATTATCCTATATAATATTCAAAGCATTCTCTGCAAGGTGATGATAATACAAAGACAAAAACAAAACAGTCCCTGCCCACAAGGAGTTTACATTCTCCTGGATGGGTGGAACAGGATGGGGACAGAACATGTACATAGATAACTAAATACAAAGTAATTTCAGGAAGAGGATAGCATATGTTTGGATTTCTGTTTAGTATCCCCAAACCATCTTGTAAATGGGGGAGGGGGAAGGGGTACAAAGTCTGCCTGGGACCCAAGTGTCTCCTGATGTACCAATGGTCCCAAACATCTCAGCCTTTAAACAATGTTTCTCCCTTGAAGCTGGAAGGAACAATAGCCTCAGAAATGCTAAACCTTAAACAGAATGCTTCTGGATTGACTGAGAACACAATCAGACTCATTCATGTGAGACTTTATCCCAGGTTAGTAGTATGACCTGGAGAGCCTTCCCTGAAATCTCAATGTTAGAGCACCATTCCTTGGGTCCAAGTCATTGTCCCCTTTTCATATGAAAGTATCTTCAGAAGTTCTAATGCGTTAAGAGGTTATCAATTATTAGCACATTGGCATGAATTAAGGAGATAGTTTGTGGGAATAGAAAGGAGCTCTAGGATTAAGGCCTCCAAGGCTCAAGCCCCAGTTCTGTGGCCAGTTAGTAGTGTGGCCACAGACAAAAGAACCTGGCCTCTGTTTAGACCTCTAGGCCTCTGTTTCCTCATTTGCAAAACAAGGGCTTTGGTAGTAAGAAGGAGCACAAGATTTAGCATTTGAGGATTAGGTTGAAATCTTTACCATTTATTTCTTGCATGACCTTTAATAAATTACTTAACATCTATGGGTCTCAGTTTCCTCAGCTGTAAAATGAACCCCAAGCCTAGATCTATAATCCAATAACCAGATGATATCCAACATTCATTTTAGCTCTAACATCCTTTGACTCTAAGATTGTGGAGAATAATAGGTGACCGGGTCCAGCCTACTTGCACTGGTATTGGGGCAAGGGGCAAGTAGAGAGAGAAGGGTGGCCCATGGACACCAAAGTCTTCACACTTATACTAAGAAGGGCTATCTGGAAATTTCTGGTTCAAAAGGGAGAGTGTTTAAAAGAGGATAGAATGGCATACTTAGATATTCTAAAAGAAATTCCCAGGCCATCACGCAGGTGTGGCCTCTCTGTTCATGCCCACAGTCCTTGGGCATGTCTGTTCAGTGTTCTACAAAGAGGGAATTTGTCATGCTCCATGACCTCTGCCCCACCCCAGTATTGTCTGGAAGAGGCGATTGATTACCTTTTCATTGGCACAGTCCTCAACACATCAAAGTAGTCTTTAAGCTAGTCTTTTAAGTACATGGTGTCCCTGACATAGTCCAATTGATGGGCTTTGTGTTGACAAGATTCTTATATTCAGGGACAACACAAGGCAAAACTCTCAAGTAAGGGAGATTTGTTTTCAATGCCTCCCTCCCTTTCTGGATTTATTTCCCTATTTTCAGAGTTGCCTTCTTTCTTTTCCATAATTAATGCTCCTCTCAGGCAGTACTGGACCCACCCTACCAGAGTACTACAGATTCACAGAATCTCAGATTTGGAAGGGACCCCAGAAGCCATCTAGTCTAACCCATGCCTGAAAAACATCTCCATGTCATTCCCAATAAATGGCCACCCAGCCTTCACTTAAAGAATAAGACAAGGTGCACATATAGGGATCACATAAGGAAGTTTAGCTTAGGGAAGAAAAGAAGTATGTGTAGGGGTGGGGATGGATGAGAGGAGTCTGGTCCAGATGGCAGAAGTGATAACTGTCTTCTAATTTAAAGGATTGTCAGATGGAAAAAGGATTAGTTTTGCTCTGCCTGGTGCATTTAGCACAAATAGGAACAGTGAATGGGTGGAAATCAAAGAGAGGTAGATTTCAGGGCAATAAAATAAAAACAAAACAAAACAAATTAAAAAACTAACTTGCTATCCATGGGAAATGGAGTGAGTTGCTTGATGTTCCCTGCCACCAGAAATTTTCAAGCTGGATGGTTGTTGTTGTTTATTGTTTGTATTTTGTTCTCAAAGAGGACCATGACATCAGGGAGGTGATGCCATGACATGCAAGCAAATTGGAGTTAAGTGAGGGAGGGCTATGCAAAGTCACCAGTCTCACTTTCTCCTCTGGAGCCATCTGGGTCCAGTGGCCAGAATATGGCTCAGGATGACTGGATATGGCCCAGGATGCAGTAAGCGACCTTGGCTTTTTCAAGCTAACGTCTTTAACAGGTCTGAGTTTGACTGAGGCCAAGAAGTTGGATGGTGACTTACCAGGGATGTTGTACAGGGGATTCTTGCTTAAGTAGGTTTGGGTTCAACTCGATTTTGGGGGTCCTTTTTAGCTCCAAGATTCTCTGATTAATGGGTCATTTTCTTAAGAGATGTTTGCATTTAAAAGACAATTTACAAGTAGAAAGCAGTACTTAACCCAAAGGCATGAAACTAATGGTGGAACCCCAGGCAATAGCAGGAGAGAGATTTGTGGGGACAAGGCAATGGTGAGCTGCAGCCAGCTCATATTGGTCAGGAATTGTTAAATTTTCAGTGTAAATGTTTATACTACAGAAAATGGCAAATACTACAAATAAGGTCTTGATTTATTATTTTGTTGATTGTCTAGACTTTTAAAAAGTGATACAGAAAATGTAAATAATACAAATTAAACTTAAAAATGTGTCCTGTATCCTTTTCACCCTCAAAGAGCAGGTTGTTAAACATTTACTAGCACACTCCTGGTAGAGGAGCTTTCTGGTCACTGGAATGGGTTTTTCCCCAAGATTAACAGATTCCCTAACACTGCAGATCTTAGAGTCGAAGCTGGAAGACCACTTATCAATCATATTGTAAAGAGGCGGGTTCGCCTTTCACTTCTGAACTACACTGCATCACATTGCTCCCTTCTATGATTCTGGAGGCCCAGAAAGTACTAGCACACAAAAGATCACCTCTTCAAGGGTGGGAAACCTATGGCCTTGAGGCCACAAGTAGCATAGGATGTAGCACTGGGTCCAAATCTTGGCTCCAACGCTTGCTAGTCATTTGATTATTAAACATATCACTTCAACTGTGAGCCTGAATTTCTTCACCTATAGAAGATGGGCATAATAATATTCATAGGGTGTTTAGGAAGAAGTGCTTTGTAAGTCTCAAAACATTCTAGAAATGTGAGTTGCTCTAATTCCATCTTTGTGTAAGGGGATATGCACTATCCATGACTGTCCCAGGGTAAATTCCCTAAAGGTAAAAACTATGAGGCCTGATCATACCATAACAGCTCTGGGAACAGATTTGTGTCCATTGGTAGTGAAGCTTAATGCCTGTCTGGACCTGTGAGACACACCCTTGGGTGTTGCCAATTCTGACTGCTGAAAAGAGTTTCTAACCCTGAGGGAGCTATCTCTTTCTGAGAAGGGAAGACTGGCTTCCTAGGGGGAAACCTTTGGTTATCAAAATAGCCAAAAGCTACTTTTGAAAGGGGCTGTCCTTGCTATACCAAGGAAGGACTACCCCCTTACAGCAACCTGTCTTGGAAACAAAGCTTTTGCTGTGGCTCCCACCCTTCGCTGAGCACTGGCTACTGTGAAGGGGGAGAGGGAGAGCAAGAAAGGAGTGGAGAAGGCTCCTTGCTCTTAAGTAACTCACATGCCCATTTGGGACGTGGTTCAAGATGCTAGAAAAAGAGGCATCAGTTGTTCAGTACAGATTCTAAGCACTGCAGGAGTTCAGAGAATGGAGGACTAGTGTGGGGTGGAGCAGGCAGGAAAGGCTTCATATAGGAGCTCAGACTTAAAACGGAGAATTAAAGGATTTGGGCAAGGAGAGGAACAGAAGGGAGCAGGCAGAGGGAACACCATGAGCAAAGAGGCAGGGACAGTCGTGTTGTCAACTCTCCTCCCCCAGCACTCTTTATAATGTCTCCTCTACTCCACTCACATGGCTACCATTTTGGCCAGTCTCTCGTCATTTCTTCCTATAGTATTGCAATAGTTTTCTTTCGTAATGGG
Organism: Petaurus breviceps papuanus; assembly: GCF_028583685.1. Lineage (NCBI taxonomy): Eukaryota > Metazoa > Chordata > Mammalia > Diprotodontia > Petauridae > Petaurus > Petaurus breviceps. The sequence continues at coordinate 56,923 of NW_027187205.1, forward strand.
TCTCTCATCCATTCTCTCTCCTCTCCAGTCAATTATTCATAGATGTGCCAGTCTCATCTTCCTAAGGCACACTCTAGATCACATTGTTCCTCTTCTCAAAAACTTCCCCATTGCCTATAGGATAAAATACTTTCGCTTCAGCCTTATGATTCCTACCTCCAAAGTATTTCCCTCAGTCTCCCCTTTCTCTACTTCCATATCTACCCCTTTAGTTCAGGTTCTTATGACATCTTGCTTCTACTACTGCCATGCCCCCCCCCCCCACACACACATACACACACTAATCAGCCATCCCTCCACACAGACAGCAAAGTGGTTTTTCTGAAGAACAAATCTGGTCCTATTACTCACCCACTTAATAATCTATTGTTTTCTCTAAGATGAAATAAAAATGGTTTGGCTTTTAAAATCTTTTGTAACCTGGGTGAACTTGACTATATTTCCAACCTCATTGTACATTATTCCCTTTCCTGAATTCTGGGCTCTAGCCAAACTAGCCTGCTCTCTGTTCCTCACACAGGGAATTCTGTCTCCTGCTCCTCCCCTGTACACTGGCTATCCCCACGTCTGAAATACTCTCCAATTGGTAGATGCCCTCTCTTCCTTCAAGACTTCCTTCTTTTCTGATCCCCCACAATTGCTAGTGCCCCCCTCCCAACTTCCTTGTTGTTGCTACTATTCATTCTTCCTTCTCAAAGAGGACCTACGACCTCAAGAGGGTAATGTCTTGACTTGCAAGTGATTGGATTTAATTAAGTGAGGCAAGGCTGTGCAAAGTCACCAACCTCACTCTCTCTCCTCCAGAGTAATTTGGAGACCAGGGGCAAGACATAAGTCAAGACAAGTGATAATGGTCCTGGATGCAGTGGGATACCTTTGCCCTCTCAAATTAAGGTCTTTCCCAGGTTTCAGTTTGTCTGAGGCAACACCTATTCAGTACTTAAAGGCTAGGTAAAATTGAGGCAAAATATAAATACCTTGTATTTAATCTGTTTAATCATATCTCCATAAGACCACGGAATATAAGCTCCTCGAGAACAGAGACTGTCTTTGTGTCCCTATAACTTGGCAAAGCACTAATAAATGTTTGTTGGTTGACTTATGTCCTATAAGAAGTTGGAGATGCTTCTGAAGTCTGAAGGGGAAGCCAGAACTAGAGTTAGGGGTCTAGGAGTCTTCTGTTTAGAAATATTAGTTGAAGCCATTACAGCAAATGAGACTTCCAAGAGCCTATGTGTAGAAGGGGAAGGGCCAAGAATAGAACTATTGGGAGCATAATCACATCAAGGAGCTGGGAAAAGCTTATGAAAAGTCAGGGAAGGAAAAGTGTAGTTAAAGAGGTAGGAGAAAAACTAGTGGCATTTAATGTCTTTGGAGTTAAGGGAGGAGATAATATCCAAGGGGAGGTGGGAATCAACAGGGTGAAAAGCTGTAGAGAAGTTAAGGAGGATGAAGACTGGGTGAGTCATTGATAATTAGGAAGTCTTGAGTGAGTCACTTGAAATCTCAGAGGTCTTCAGACAGAGGCTGGATGACTAGACTTGTCAAGTACATTATAGTGGAGATTACTTTCGGGTATGGACTAAGATCCTTGGCCAATCCAACTCTTTTTTTTCTCATTTTTTTTCTTTTTCTTTTTTTTTTTCAATCCAACTCTTAAAAATTCTCTAATTCTGTGGTGATGGAATTCTAACCTAATGGAGGTGAAGAGAGAATAAGTCAAAAGGAAATGTAGATATAATATGGTAGCTGCTATCTTCTGAAAAAGTCAAAGGAAGGCCTTTCAAATCTGGCCTCAGAGACATACTACCTCTGTGACCCTGGGCAAGTCATTTAGTGTCTCTTTGCCTTAGTTTCTTCACTGTGAAATAACACCTTATAGGATTGTTAAGAGGATTACATTAAATGAGATAATATTTGTAAAGAAACTAGAGTATAGTAGGTACTGTTAAAATGTGTATTCCATTTCCCCTCTTCTGTAATCAGAGGGAAAGAGAGAGAATGATGATGTGGAATTTTGAGGAAAGGAGACAATAAAAATGAATAATAATAATGATTGTTAAAAATTGTCTTTACATGTAATTAGCAAAACAAAATGCTATTTATAAAAAGAACACGCAAGAAATGTCATCTAGCTCAGTTCTCCAAAAATCCCATGGGAGACTTCACTATGGGGGAATCTATTTGGACTGTGTGTAGAGCATCCTCCATGACAGTGGCAAACACCTTAGGTAAAGAGACATGTTCTTGTTTTATGACCCACTAGGTAGTGAAAAGAGAAAAGGGGAAAATGGGAAGGAGCAGAGCCAGAAGGAGACAAGGAGCAAGGCAAAGGGATACATTCTTTTCATTGCCTGATATCTTATTGACATTTATATGTTATTTTACTATTACAAAGTGCTTTACATTCATTACCTCCTACGATTCTTTTAACAATCCTATGGGACAGGAAGAGAAGATTTTTTAGCCCCCATTTCATACAGAAGGTAACTGAATCCATAGATGTTAAATGAATTGCCTAAGGTCAACCCAACTAGTAGCTATGGAGGCAGATCTAGTAACCAGGTTTTCTGGGTCCCAGGTCAGGGCTCCTTCCAGCAAACCTCTTTCCTGAAATACCCTCTCCTTGTGTTAATAATAATAGTAGAAATAATGATAATATTTTACATTGACATAGTTCTTTAAATTCATTAACTCCTTAAGCAGCCATATAAAGCAATGGTTCTCAAAATGGGGAGAGACCCCTGATTACCGTAGTGTTCTCTACTGGCTTTGATTAGTCTAAAGTACAACCCACATAAGAAACTTGGAAAAATTATATCGAGAACTTAATTTGGATATTGTCACAAATAAATCATTGTTAGATATTTCCGTTTTTCTGCTTAGCCTCTGCCACTGGGATAAGGAAGTTACAAACCCTTTGCCTTGGGCCAGATCCAGAGATTTAGTCCCAGGCGCCTTAGCTGGAGAGTGATTGTGATTGCTGTTGGTCTTTGCTGTCATCATGTGGTCACGTCTCTTCATTACAAGATAGCGTGTAATGACTGCAAGAATGCCTTCAAATCTGGCTTCTTTGCTCCTTCCTCACTCCCAATCTTCTTCCTCCCCACCTCCACCCCTCACCCTCACCCCACAGCCCAGGAGAAGCTATCTGTGAGATGGCAGATTTAGATAAAACATTTTAGCTTTAAACTACTACCACTTCCTAAGCATTCACTAAGCCTGGAACAAAAAATGGGCATGGAAGATTATAAAGCCAATACGGCAAGCAGCCTTAGAGAAGAAAATTAATGAAATATAAAAGAGAGAAAAGTAATAGGCATTCATACAGCACCTATGATTTGCCAGAGAATTTGTAAATGTCATTTTATTTGATTTTTAGAACAATCCTCCAAGGCAGAGGCTATTATCATCCTTATTTTACAATTGAGGAAACTGAGACAAACGAGATTAAGCAATTTGGCCAGGGTCACACAGTGAGACACTAGTAAGTGTCCAAGGCTGGATTTGAGCTTGGACTCTATCCATTGTGCCAGTTAACTTCCTCAGCTTAAAAAAAAAATGACTGCTAACATTTTTGCATTTTTTTTTAGACACTCTTATAGAATCATAGAGTGTTAGAGCTAAAAGGACCTCAGAAAACAAAATCGAATCTCCTATTTCTATAGATGAAAAAAGCCAGCCCAGATAAGGAAAATGATTTGCTGAAGTTCACACAGCTGTTCGATCTGAAGCAGGATTTGAACCCAGGTCCTTTGGCTCCAGAGCTAATATTCTTTTTTTTTTTACTATACTCTTTTGTCATAACAGCACAGATAAATTTCAGCAAAGCACTTGGGAAGGTCCCTCATGCTATCTTTGTGAATAAGATGGATGAATTTGGGCTGGATAACAGTATGGTTTAGGCAGATTCAGAACTGATTGAATAAGTAGACCCAAAGAATAGTCAGGAATGAATTTGATGTCAGCTTGGATGGGAATCTCTAGTGGCATCCTAGGGAATCTGTCCTTGGTCCTAAGCATCAATGACTTAGGGGAAAAAAATGACATCATAAAGTTGGGAGGAATAACAGAGTCAAAAAATGCTTAATGAATGTTTATTGAATTAAGTGGTGGATCAAATCTATTAAAATAAAATTTAATAGAGAGAAATGTAAAGTTTCAGTAAAGTATAAAAAAAAATCAACATCACAAATATAGGATAGGGAAGGTATGGCTGGACATTTCCCATGAAAAAGATTTGAGTGATTATTGGCCTGCAATCTCAAAATGCATTGATGATATGACTTAGCAAATAAAAAAGTTAATGTGATCTTAGACTACATTGAGCATCATATGAACTAGAAATAAAGGTGTGATGTTCCTGCTGTACTTGACCCTGGTGAGATGATAGTTAAAGTATCATGTTCTCTTTTGGGAGCCAGATTTTAGTATGGTATTGGCAAGTTAGCAGTCCAGAAGATGGATTCACCAGGATGATGAATTGACAGGAAATCATCCCATGACAGCATCAGTTAAAGGAAATGGGAATGTTTAACCCAAAGAAGAGAATAGTAAAGGGAAACATGATAGCCAACTGTCAAGTATCTTATGTCGTCATGCAGAAGAAAGATTAAACTTATTCCTCGTGGCCCAAGTGGGAAGAACTACCGGAAGCAGGTATAACTTACAGAGAGACAGATTTAGATTTAGTATAAGGAAATTTCTTAATGATTAGAAATGTACATATGTAGAATGGTTGTCTTGAGTAATATTGAGTTGTTCCCTTGCTGGAGTTTTATTTTGTTTTGTTTTTTAAAAAAAAGGATAGGAGTGGCTAGGTGGTGCAGTGAATAGAGTACTGGCCCTGGAGTCAAGAGGACCTGAGTTCAAATCTGATCTCAGGCACTTGACACAATTACTAGTCATGTGACTTTGGGCATGTCACTTAACCCCAATTGCCCTCCAAAAAGCAAAAAATAAAATAAAATAAATTTTAAAAGGTAACTACTTTGGGGGGATGTTATAAAGAAGATTCTTGGTCAAGATACTGGTTTGTCTCCAATGGCCTCTGAGGTTCCTTATCACACTGAGATTCTGTGATTCTGTGAAATGAAATGTAGGTAAAGCTCTTTGCAAATTATAAGAAAATAAGTAAACATCGGTCATTCATAGCAGTGGCAGTAATAACAGAAACATTAGAGAAAACATGAATAATCCTGACATTACTTGGTATTAAACTCTTGTCCTTATGCAGATAGACATATTTTTAGCCTACATGTTCTGAGGCTGATGGACACCCACATACTTCAATAGCACAAAGCTCTTTGTGATGCCTATTTATGAGGCAGCTTTCATAAGAAGCATCTATGAAGTTAAGCCAAAGCTTTAATGCTATCTGGATCTAATATGAGGTTTTAGAAGGTGGTCAGATAAACTTAATCTGTTTTCATATCTAGCTGCAAGCTCTCATACATACGAGCTCATACCAGAAATAGAATGAGATGTGAGATGTAGTCCACGTGACTATCAAAACTGATTTTAAGAAAGGAGAGTTAAATCAATAAGAAAGGGGGAAATGATCACTATTTTTGACAGACTCATGGTCCTCAGATCAGAGCTGAAAAGGATTTCGAGAGGTAGAGGAGCAAAGGCACCATTATGAGAAGAGAATATTTAGTTATTCTGTGACTGAGCTCCCATTTGTCACAAAAGATTGATGGCCCCAAAGTGATTTTTTTTTACAGTGAAAACACACAATCAAGCAGTAACGCAATAGCTTTTGTTCTCTGCTAGCCATTTACAATGCAGCATTGGAAAGTTCAGATTCAATAAACATTAGCATATATTCAACTGATTAAAAAGTTATTCTTACCTCCCAGACCTGACCTTTCTCAAGAAGTCAATAGCTTTTCCAGGGTGTATGCTGTGTGCTGCCATGAGACCTGCAGAAGAGTGAAAGTAGATTGTTCAAGGTATCCTCTTCTTCCAATGAGGAGAGAATTCTTTAATGGTGACTCTTAAAACTACATATCTAGTCTTAGTATGGTGTCATTATACATTTGGATAGGGGAATGGAGCTTTTTCAAGTGAGAAAATGATAGGGAATAGGATATGTGTTTTCCAGGACCGATTGGTTCTTATTGCAGGCCAAGACTCTGTTGGAATTAAGGAAGTTTGAGTTAATACCCCCATTCAATTCTCATTAATCCAATGCCCAAGGGCTATTATTATTATTATTTTTTTTTTTTTGGTTTTTGGAGGAGGGGAATGCAGGGCAATTGGAGTTAAGTGACTTGCCCAAGGTCACACGGCTAGTAAGTGTTAAGTGTCTGAAGCTGGATTGAACTCTGGTTCTCCTGACTCCAGGGCTGGAGTTCTATTCACTGTGCCACCTGGCTGCTGCAGTCCAACGTCCCCCCTCCCTCCTCCCCCCCTGCCGGGGCTATTTTCACCAAAGAAGATGTGAAGCAGACCTATAGAAATTTAAATTAACTTTTCCTCCAGATCAGTTGATTTTGGCATCATATGTGGGCCCTTTGGTTAAGGAGAATATAAAAACAGTTTTAGGACCTTGCCTGAGGATCTCTTGGGACACCAGGGAACCCCCTTTACTTGTAGCTTTTACCTGCTTTCACTTTCCTGGACTGGTTTTTTTTTTCTATTTTGTGGATTGTCTTTTATCTAGATATTGTTGTATGTTATCATTAAAGGAACTATTTATCTGAACCCTCAGGTTCCAAGTGATCCATTACATGAGACATTTAACCATGACTGGGACAGCAATGAAAATTAGTATAACACAAAGTATTTAAAGTCCTAATCCTAATGTGACTATGACAAAAAACACTTCACTCAACCCTGGATTCAATCATATTGTGGGTCAAATTATGTTCCACTATATGTATGCAGAGTATGTATCTCTCATTATTACCTAGAAGACATAAAACTTTGAATGTGTGCTCTATTCACATCTGCCAGTTAAGTCTTTTATTATTGTGGCTGGCTTAGAGAACGTGCAAGTTTCTATAAAACTCTGAGATCCTGATTCTTAAATACTATTTTTTTTTCTGATTATATAAAGACAGCCCTTTAAACTAAGCATTTTTAAACCTTCAGGTACTCAGTGTCCTCTTGCACACAGTAGATGTTTGATAAATATTTTTAATGATGGGAGATGAGAGTAGTAGTGGTAAAGACAATGATGATGACAATGATGATGATGGTGATGATGATGATGATGATGATGAAAGATTTCAACAAGTCAAACCAAGTCCAATCAAACTCACTGTTAAGATAATCCTAGTTTTTTCTCACTACCTTGGGAAGTAACTAGTCCATGTGGGACTCAGTTTTTTCAATAGTAAAATAAGGGGGTGAGACTAGGTGATTTTTAAGGCCTCATCTAACTCTCATATTCCATGTTCTAAAGTCCTTTTGAGCTCTGACATTCCAAGAAGCTACATTTCTAATCCTGATCCATTAATTCAATGTGTGTGTGTATACACGCGCCCACACACACACACACACACACACACACACACACACACACACACACATTATATGGGGTATTCAGGGAGGACTAGCCCCTCTGGTGTGAGGGCTTGCTGAGCCCTTTTCAGGGTTGCTTATCTACCTTTGATGTGGCACCCAACTCTCACCTGTGGCTCCAGGAAACTACAGCATGTATAGCAGTCACACTCTGGTAAAGCCATCTTGTCAGATGGGCTCAACCAGGGTGAGGATAACTGACAGGCCTCAAACCTGTCTGTAAGTTAGGGGGATGTCTCCTTCAAGTATGTGAAGATTTCTCCTGGCAGAATGGGTGGATGAGAACAATTTGTTCCAATGACCATGAAGGTGGTTGAAGCAGGCAATGTGGAGCACTTAGGGCTTAGCCAGGCATCAAAGTCACCACCGTCATCCACTGCATCCTGGACTATCACCAGTCATCTTAACTTTTGTCCTGTCACTGGACTTTGATGACTCTGGAAGAAAGATTGAGGCTGACAATTTTGTGCAATAATGGCTCACAAATCCAATTAATGTGCAAGTCAAGACATCACCCATGATGTCACTGGTCCTCTTTGAAAATGAAAGACAAACAGAAACAAATATGTATATATCATGTATATTTAATTCAATATATTTACATGGAGATATATATACATATACATTGATAATCATTAATATCATATTTTAGCCAAAGTCTGAATTAATTAAAGAAACTGCTTTGGTTGATTTTAAAAATGCCTTTCCCTGTGTTAGCAACTTCAAAGACCAGAGGTGACATTCCCCTTATCTTGGGACTTACTCTACATGAGAGCAAAACAGACATCCTGAAACCATAAAATGTAAATAGGCCCATAGGCCCGGCTCTGGTTGTAGTCAATTTGCATTTACAACCAAGGAACTCTGTTTCACATATAGATGGTAACAAATAGAAGTCATAAAGTTTTGTGACATGGTCATCCTGAATCGGGATGGCTCTAAAAATGCATAAAAAGTCTTTTGATTTCTCTGTTCATCAGCCAGGATTTTTGTCCTGCACTCCTTGAGCAAATAATGCTAGCCTTAAGGGAATAATGCATAATGAATAACAAATAAATAATGTAATTTTTATATTACTGTTTGTCTCCTTTAACCAAACTTTTTAAAAAAGTCAACAATATATACTGTGAGCAAAAAATTCTATAGTTTTATTTTTGTCAGAGTAGTTGTTTAAGTAGAAAACGGGTTTTTGTCAGAAAAAGGAATAGTAGCATGGTGTGGTGCAAAGACATCAAATGTGTGGCCCACAGGCCACATTGTCACCTGGAACATTCCCAAGTGTAGCATGAACAAGATCAAGTTATATTTGTGATTAACAAAATAAGTAAAAATACAACAGAATATAGCTTATGTTAATATGTAGTTTTCAAAGTCAATACCCATGCCTCAAAGATCCTTATATGTGATTTAGTGGCCTCCATTTCTATTTGAATTTGACACCACTGTTGTAGTGGGTAGTGTATAGGATTTGGAGTCATGAAGACATACTTTCCTATTCTGTCTCTGCACTAGTTGTATGATTGGCCAAATCACTTAACCCCTCTGAGCTTTAATTTCCTCATCTGTAAAATGATGGGAACAAGATGACCTGTAAGGTCTCTTCCAACTCTAAATTCAGGATATCTACTAAAAGCTACTAAAGCTTAAACATGCACTAACCTAAAACTGCACTAAGACTTTTGGGACAGGGGCAGCCAGGTGGCTCAGTGAGTAAGAGCACTGGCTCCAGTGTCGGGATGACCTGGATCAAATCCGGGCTCAGATACTTAGCACCACACCCAGAAATAACTGGCCATGTAACCTTGAGCAAGTTACTTAACCCCGATTGCTTTAAAAAAAAAAAAAGACTTTTGGGACACCTAGAGATATGGTTCAATTACTCTTTGAATTGAGATCATGTCAGATTTAAATACTCCTGTAGTGTAAAGTTGACTACAAAACCAAAGACCAGTCTCTTCATGTATTAACACAAATGGAAAGAAAAAAGTAAACTCAATGAATGACACATTGATTTTTATCTTAATCTTTACACACTTAATAATTTAGGCATTAGTGGCTGGATGGCTAGAGAAATGCTTTTCACTGACCTTCACCATTGCTTTGGGGCACATTTATCTTTAATCTAATAAGTGGGCTATTTAAAACATCTCTCATTGTCTTATTGATTGCCTTTATAAGGGCACACTCTTGAGTCTGTCTTATTTGAAGAATCCAAAAAGCCTAATCAGCTAACTCTATACTATACTTCTGTGGCCCCATGGTTTCCTGTTAGCTATAAGCAAATAATAGTTGAGTTGTGTCTTTGGAGAATGTTTCCAGAATCCAGCAATGCAAGTAAATAATCTACCAACCAGTTCCTAATGTCTGACTCTCAGAAGAGAGAATCATGCATATAAAAATCACCATCAAATGACTAGAGAGTTCCAGTTACTGCCATAGCAGTATATAATATATAATAAGCTATGTTATATATAATAAGCTATATATAATAAGCTATATTATAATAAGCTATAAATAAGCTATAATATTATATAATAAGCTATGTCATAGCTTATAAAAAAAAAGCTACATAGAATTGAACCAAGATCGAGACCTGATATACTGGGTATATCTGAGAATGTTAAGATCTCCTGTTCAGTTTATCTTTATCTGGTACTTCAAGAGTTCAAAAAAAAAGTGACCAGCTCTCCCTCTACTGATGCCTTAATAGATGGATGGCTTCATCATTTGTCATAGCCAAAAACTCTGTCATCTGGTGGACAACCTACTGATGATGATGGATTTCTCTGAACATAGGTTAACTGGTTCTTGGGTGACTTTTCACTGGGCACATACCTGAAGCCTTTTCAGATTGGTAGGACACAGCGGGACTTAATTTCCATTGGTGTCACCTTCAAAAACCCAGAGTCACCTTCATGCCATAATAAGATATCAGAGAAGGACTTTAGTGTTCTCTGTTTATTGATTTGGCCTAATTCAAATTGCATCAAGATTCAAAGCAGCTGTGAAGTCTCCTGTCTGGTTATCATCCTTTAAAACTTAGCCATATGCAGATACTAAACCACTCCCTGGGAGAGGATGGGCAGAGCAGACTCATTTAAGTTTTGGCTGGCTAGGGCTAGAAAAAAGATAACACATCAACCATCCTGGGAATCATATCCTCTTTTCATCCAAGATCCTACACCTAGGTTAATTAGGACATAGCTGCCAAATATTTAAAAAAAATCCAAAAAACTAAAAACTCACTTTTCTCTCTCCTTTGAGTCACTAATTATCCCAGGGAGGTTTCTTCTTTTCTAGCATACTCTAACTGGCTTCAATTTCCAAATGCCCACAGAGCAGATCAGTTACCGGCGCTGGACCCTCTTGATGTTTGTCTCCAGCAAAAGGCAGTTTAGCCCTTAAAAAGCAAATGCTGGTAGAGCTGAAAGATGTTCATTGATTCTTTGCTAGCCGGAGATTTCTTGGTCTTTAGAGCAACCTCCATACAGTACTATCTATGCCAAATGTTAGTGCTTCTGAGAAGCATTAGTCTGGGAAATTGGTGTAGTTTCTCTGAGAGTATCAGAGGAAGGCAATACATATTTAAGGAACAAAAAGCCCTTTGCTGGAGGGCCTAAAGCATGGGATCTTAGCCTTTTTTGAATCATGGGATTGTTTGACCGTCTAGTTAAGTCTACAGATTCCTTCTCAGAATATTTTTAAATGCATAAAATAAAATACACAGGATTACAAAGGAAACCAATTACGTTGGCATTGTTATCAAAATATATTTTTTAAAAAGTTCACATACCTCAGGTTAAGAACCTCTGGACTAAAGTAAAGAGTGAATCATTGGGGCAGTTAGATGTGCAGCGAATAGAAACTTACTAGCTGTGTGACCTTGGGCAAGTCACTTAACCCCAATTACCCTGCCTTCCCCCCTCCAAAAAAGAACCAAAAAAAGAGTGAATCATAGAATTAGGAAATTAAGATTAGAAGCATTCTTAGTAGTCAAAGAATGAAAAACAGTTATAGAATTTTGGCATTATAGGGAAACTTAGAGTTCATCTATTCTAACCTTCATCTCAATGTAGGTATCCCCTTTACAAAATCCCTTTGTGAGATGTCACCTCAAGGTTGTATGAATGGTGAAAAGAGAACCAGACAGAATCAAAAGACCTGGCATTTGAACTCCATTGGTGTGCATAATGTGGATGATCTGGGGATCATTCTGATTGACTCTTCCCCACAAGGGCTATACAAGTCAATGAAAATAGAGATAGGAATAGAGTACAAAGAAAGTAGGTAATGTAAGTATGGGCACAGAATAGGACCCTAACAAATACTTATTGATTGATTGATCACATGACTGTTGTGAGAAAGTGCTTTGTACAATATAATGTATTATATAAAATGAGTGTATTTTTTCTATTATCCAGCCTCTACTGGAACTCTTTTAGTGAGAAAGAGCTCACTGTTTTATGAGGTAATATGTTCCAATATTGGGCAGCTCTATCAGGAAGTTCTACCTATGTAAGATGTGCCTAAAGTTCCAAAACTTTACTATCTTAAAACAGCACTAAGACTTTTGGGACACACCATATAATTATTAGTTTAGTACTTGAGCTGAAATCTACTTTCCTATAATTTCCACTAATTGCCTCTAGTTCTGGCCTCTGAGGCTAGACTATACAAGTATAATTACTATTCCATGTTACAGAACATCAAATTCATTCCATTTCCTCTGGTTAATTCTCATACTAGTCAGTTTTAAGACATTCTTACCATCCTGGTCATTCTGTTCTAGACAGATCACAGTTTGACAATGTCTTTCTTGAAATGTGGTGCACAGAATGTACACAATTACCAAGATATGGTCTGACGAACACAGAATTTACTTCTCTAGGATAGGCCCTTTTGGTGTCCATCCCTATTTCTTAGTAATTTCTTCTTTAAAAAACAAAATGACATTTTGTGAAAACATTCACTTATTTTTTTCTCACTTACACTGTCTGCTAGTGATGCTAAGTACCAACCAAAATCATGCCGATAATTTTCCAGAAACGAATCAATTCAAGAAGTGAGGCTGGGCTAAGATTTTATAATTATGCAGGAAGATGGAAGACTAAAATTTCTTTGTATCTAGTGGTTAGATGTCTTGCATTTTTTATTGTTGTTTATGTGATAAATGTGAGGCTAGTTTTTATTTTTAGTTTAGAAGAACAGGAAAAGAGAGGGATATGCAAAATGGTGATGAATCTGTTTTCTGCATTCTTAGGCAATAATTTAAAAATGCAGGGATGGCTAGGTGGCGCAGTAAGTAAGAGCACCAGCCCTGGAGTCGGGAGGACCTAAGATAGGTTCTGGCCTCAGATACTTAACACCTACACAAAAAAAAACTGGCAGTGTAACCTTGAGCAAGTTACTTAACCCCAATTGCTTAAAAAAAAATGCAACATGATGGAGTGGTGTGGTGGGGAAAGGGTAGGATTTGGAGTAACAAAACCTGGTTTTGAATTTTGGTTCCTGACCCTAACTAGCTGAATGACTGAACTTATAGAATAAGTTTCCATAATAATAAGCCTCAGTTTCCATAAAATCTGGGTGACAAGCTGTAAAAAGGGGGCAAAGATACACTATCTACTTAATTCAACAAACATATATTGAATGTCTTCCCTATGCAAGGTCCTAATCTAGGTACTGAGGATAAAAGGATCAAAATGGAGGAGATGTTTATATGGCATTTTACAGTTTACAATTTAAAAAATTATTGATTGTTCACAATGGACTCATAAGCATCAGGAGACAGTCCTTCTCTCAGCAGCTGAGGTGCTGTCCACAATCTAGGTGTTGACACTGTAGGAAAAACACTCAAGTCTGTCTTGCCTAGAGTAGGAGGAGTCAGGGAGTTAGGCAGTTTTCTACATCTCTTTCCTTTCCCAAGGCCTTGCTTCCCTCTCCTCATTCACCTCTGTCTACCTTATTATCATTGATTTTCCTCCCTCTGCTGTTAGGATTCCAGCTCTGAGATAGCTCTGAAACTGACAGGCCAAATTTGGGCTCTTACATGATGAATTGTCTTATTGGAGATAATTCCATCAAATTCATATGCTTTCCCAAACTTTTTGTCATTTTCCTCAATTCTATTAACAACATATATTTATTAAATACCTATTATATACAAGGCCATGTTAAGCACTGGAGACAAAAAGAAAAAAATAGAACAGTTCCTACTTTTATGTTCTATTTGAAAAAATTAAATATTTTTTTCAATCAGTGAAAATCCACCTTCTCTCCCCCCACACTGAGAAAGGAAAAACAAACCCTGTTATAAATATGTATAGTAAAGCAAAACAAGTCCTTGAAACGGCCTTGTCTAAAAAAGATATCTTAATCTTTACTCCAAGTTCATCACTTCTCTGTCAGGAGGTGGGCAGTATGTTTTGTCATGAGTTCTCTAGAATCATGGTTTGTTGTTGTACTGATCAGAATTTCCAAGTCTTTCAAAGTTGTTTGTCTTTATAGTATTTTTATTATCATGCAAACTGTTTTCCTCATTCTGTTCTCTTCTTTCTGCACCAGTTCATGTAAGTCTTTCCAGGTTTCTCTAAAAGCTATCACCTTCATAACTTTTTAAAAAATAGCACAAAAGTATTCCATCACATTAGTATTTTAGTTCAGGCTGGGGAATACAGTTTCAAATTCTTTTCCAGAATGGCCAGACTAGTTCACAGTTCTACCTATAGTGAGTTAATGTACTTATTTGCCTGTAGCCCTCCTGCATTTTTCATTGTTGTTTTTATGAACTTTTCTAATTTTATGCGTGTGGTGGAACCTTAAATTGTCTTAATTTGTATTTATCTAATTATTAATGATTTTAAGCACTTTTAAAGTATACCTATTGATAGCTTGAATTTCTTCATCTGAAGAATATATATATATATATATATATATTACCATTTATCAGTTGGGAAAGATCTTGTGTTTTATTGTCCTTAATGCATTCCTCATTCCAGTCAAACTGAACTTCTAGCTATCCCCTGAAATTGTTTTGCCATCTTCTACCTTTGTATATTTGTACAGATATTATGGAATATGTTTCATTTTTATCTTTACCTTCCAGAATTCTTGTCTTCCTTCAAATTTCAGGTTAAGTGTTTCCTCCTCCATTAAACCTTTCTTGATACTATCAATTGAAAGTATTCTCTCCATCAAATTGTCCTACAGCCCATTGCTAAGATCTCTTCCTTTGTACCAATTACATCCTACTTTGTATCATACTTATTTGTGCATATATTATATTCTTCTCTGACATCTCAGTAGATATGTATTATTTGATGGCCAATTAGTATCATGTTTTAATCTTTGCACTGACACATACCTGAAATGCTCTTCCTCCTCGTCTCTTCCTCAAATAGTCTCTAACTTCCTTCAAAGGACAATTCAGATGCCAGCTTCTATATTAGGTTCTTACTGATCTCTCCTGTTGTTCATGTTCTCCCTCACTCCTGGTCATTACTTTTACTTTACCCTGTAATCTGTTCTCCTCAAGGAAAATGTAAGATTCTAGGAATACCAAGAAGTATGAGAAGATTTATATGAACTGATGTGAAGTGAAGGATTATATTCTTTTTGCTTCCATATTACTTCTACTAAGTAGGATGAGGAACACAATGACGACAACAACAACAACATAAATGAAATAAGCAAGCTTAAAAAGGCAATGGAAACTGAATTATATGAAATTATAGTGACTAAACATAGCCTCAAAGAAGAAATGTAAGAATACACTTCCCTTCTTTGCAAGGGTGTGGAAGTATGGAACATTACATGTAGCATAAGAGTTGGATGATATGTTGGTAATATTTTTAAAGAAGAGTTTTCTTTCTCTCTTTTTATTTTTTGTTACAAGGAATGATGTTCTAGGTTGGAGGTGGAACCTACTGGGAAATGTAGGTGATGTAAAAACAAAAAAAAATACCAATAAAATTCTAAAAATAAAAAATAACATAAACTCCTTGCAAGTAAGGACTATTTTATTTTTGTGTTTGTATCCCCAGTGCCTCACAGTGTCAGACACATAATATGCATTCAATAAATGTTTGTTGTTATTGAATTTGTAACTCTATCACCTAGTGTGGTGCTTTGTCCAAAGCAGACCCAGTTATACATAGATTGATGGGAAGGTAAATGTATAGATGCATAGAATAAACTAAATTGAATTGAATAATGAAAGATTGGTGGAGACAAGGATGAAAAGAAAGTAGGATGAAGATAATTCTTTAGTTCCCTAAGGATTAAACCCAGAGTAGGGCCTCTTCCTTAGTAGAGGCAATACAGCACTAAATTGAGTGTGCCTATAATATGGACTATAAGTGTCAGACTAAGAGTCAAGAAAAGAGGGAGATGATTAAGAAAAGAGATATGACTCAGGTCTTGAGGAACAGGTGGGATTTAGGTAAGTAGAAAGTAGAGGAATGGATAGTACAGTTGGGGAAATAATTGTATTGAAACTTTGATATCTGAATGAGTGTGGGGGATAGGAGAGATATTGAAGTTCTTTGAAGTTCTCAAGGAGGAAGATGAAAAACTGAGAGGAAGAAAAGAGAAAGAGGTAGGTAGCAAAGGAAAGAAGAAGAGAAGGGAAGCTCAGGAGGAGGACGAAAAGGTAGAAAGGTACTTTGAAGCAAGAGAGCTGGCAAAAGCTGTCAACCAAATTGGTATGTCCTTTCCAATAATTTTCTCCATTCATCTCCATCCCTGTCAAAATATTCAGTTCAGATTTATTAACTTTCCATCTTTAAGTCCCTACCATGTTCCAAAACATTCATTCTGAGAATTTTATCCAGTCTCAGGGTGGTATGGTGGTCAGTTTCATTTGTGGTGCCACAGAAAACTCCTCAGAGAAGATCAAGGTGGCACCTATTCAGAATGACTTGAGGTATACTAGGAAGGCCTCCCTGTTTCCATATATGTCCCTAACTCAGGCACCATTGTGCTGAAATTCCTCCATTTGAGATCCATTCCTTTGGGATAAGTATTGCCCTCTAAGTGCATCTTCATACATGCCATTTAAGAGGAAACATATTAAACCAATAACATAATAATGTGTGTGTGTGTGTGTGTGTGTGTGTGTAGGAATTTACATTTGCATAGTGCTTTACAAACAAAACATTTATCACAAACCACAATTATTTTCTGATGTAGTGAAAATATTATTATCTCCATTTTATTAATGAGGATACTAAAATTCTGGGATATAAAGTGACTTGCCCATGGTCATAAAATATTGATTCAAAAGACCATATTCAAATCCTATTGTGTGACTATAGGCATATCACTTTCTCTCCTCAGCTTTTGACAAAATTATTTTGAAAATTCCTTCCAATTCTAGGTTCTTATGATCCCACTACAATCTTTTGATCTGGGAGAGCAGGAGAGTCCTGGTTGCCTCTAGAGGGAGAAGGTGTTCAGAAAGGGTAGAAAGAACAGAAAAAAGGCATTGAAGAACATCAAAGGTAAACTTGACCAATTTTGCAGTTTCTTGATAGCCAGTCCTGCAGATAAGTCAAAAGAAAACTGATTATGATTTCATATGGCATCAGTGAAAAAATACTTGGAGGAGAGCCAGGCTGGTGGACTGGTCATTAGGGGTTGTTTCATTGCAACCTTCCAACTCATCTTTGGAAAGGAAACAGGACAGACTTTGGGTTTGCCAGCTGTATAAAGATGAGTGTTGAGAAACAGAGTGATTTCCTTCCTGGCAGACAGGCATAAGTGACTTTGGCAGCCCACGTAGGAGCCTTGGAAACTGCTCAGTGTCTATTGCTTATTCATGTCAGATCTCACAGATGCAGAGAAGCTCAGTCTGGACAGCTATTAGCTAAAGGGGAAGAAAAGGAAAAGAAAGAAGGATGCAAAGGAAATAAATACATGAAGGATTATTGGGGTTGGGTTACAAGTGATATTTAGGTGAGGGTTGCTAAGAGGGAAGGGAAATAAAGATACCTCCTTATTCTTTCTTTGATTTTCTCCATCCAAGCATGTAATAATGATAATGAAGATAACAACAACAAGAACAACAAACCAACAATAAGACTTCATCTAATAAGCTATACTGCAGACAGAGCAGGGTCACAGACCAAACTGTGGCCTACAATTACCTGGACATAATATTGGTTTATGACAACTTAAGGACATTTTAAATAGATGTTGCCATATGAAATACTCATAATATCTGATCAGGTGGAATGAAAAAAATTTCAAAATATAGAGACCTAGAGAAAGAAACCAAAATCATGTGAAATAGAATGAGTTCCATATCATTCCCGTTGATCTGTCTGCTACTGGAGTTGTACCAAGAATGCTTTAAATGAGACTACAGAAGAGGAGATCACATCCTAACAATTTCATTCAACTATGAAAAGCCATTATTCTTTGTAATAGTTTATAGAGCATAAAATATAAAAAGCCAAAGAACAATTTATCCCAAGACCATTTCTTCCTGAACTTCATTGAACAAGATGAAATTTTTTCAATATTAATAGTAATAATAAGTTTACAAAAATAGCACTGGCAACTCACATCCCTATAAAAATATAAGGTTTGCAATTGATTTTATTCAAAACAATCCCACAAGGTATATAATTAAATGATTGTTATCCACATTTTTAAAATGAGAAAACTGAAAATGAGAGTGGTCATGTGCCCAGGGTCATATGAGTTGAGCCTCCAACCCAGGTCTTCTATTCCATGTCAATTAATTGATCAATTTAAAAATATGTATAGTTATTAAGATGGTTCAGAGTTTAAGCCCTCCTTTTGACACATACTGACTGAATGATCTGCTTTAAGTCACTTAACTTCTCAGTGCCTCAGGCAACTCTCTAAGATTTTTAAAATTGCAGAATATGTGCATTCTATATTAACAGAGGGAGGTTGTTTTGTTTTGTTTTTTTTCCCCAATCAGGCATTCCCTGTACCAATGAACTCACAAAGCTGGTTTCCCTCAAAGAAAAAAATTATTGAGGGGTTACTACATCTTCAATGCTGTGGTAGATGCAAGATAAATGGAGACATGGTCCCTGCCCTCAAGGAGTTTACACTCTAGTTGGAGAAATGAAACAAACACCCACTAATTAGTGAACATTAAACAAATCATTCTGGAATTCAGTGCCAAGGTAAGATGCTCATGTGGTACCACCAAAAAGGAAATGACTCCTAGGACCAAGCAGAGGATACTCAACCACAGTTCTATGAGGTAACCTCTCTGATTCAGCTTTATACTTTGAACAAGAAGTAGGTTGTACTTAAGTATCCTCCATTGTGCAAAGTTTGAATCTTAGAATCAGATCTATGTGGCAATTTGTTTTTGTGTAATTTTTTTAAAAATACATACAATAATGTTCTTTCAGTTCTGCAGCAACTGGACATGAAAGAGAGCAAATACACAGTTTCTATGTAGTGCTTAGTACAGAATCCTGCAAAGAAAAGTAAATGGGCACACAACTTTCCTTCTCCAAACTCATAGATCTTTTTGTGTGCTTTGTTGGTTTGCAGTTTTTGAATTTCGGTGGGTTGTTCTGATGGTGGTAGTTGGGATGTTTGAGAGTAGGGAGCAATTTGAGAATAGTTAAAAAGTCATTCTTTCTTGATAACAAAAAAAATAATAACTGCAAACAGTTCTGATATCAGTATACCTTGCTAGTATATAGAATGGTTAACATATGGAACAGAAAAGCATTTGGATTATTTGTGGAAATGTCATAGAAAGTTCAATGAAGTGCAGTCTCTGGTTCAGAACTCCAAGCTCTGAATTTACACAGAGAAAGTTCAACCTTGGGGATTAGGCAAGCTTTTCCCTGGAAACATCAGATTATAGCTCAAGTCTAGGGTTTTATAAATGCAGACAAAAAAAGATCCTAAGTTTCAATGTAAGCAGTTAAGCTAGTAATATATTTCAAATATAGTAAAACCTTTGTTTCATATCATAGAAAGAACACAAAAAGCACAGAGCACTCAAAGGACATAATAAGCACTCAAGACAATTCTCTTTCACTCTCTGGTGAGACCCACCTTCCCCTCAGAGACAAACTTACTAGTTGTATCACCATTGGTAAATCACTCAACATCTCAGAATCTGTTTTCTCATTGAAAAAATGGGGGTAATAATACTTATATGACCTACGTCATAGAGTTGTGTGGAAAATGCTTTAGTAACATCTGAAGTGCTACAGAAAATTGAGATATTATTGTTAAGTGTACATATTTATAAGAGCAGTTATTGAAGTCCATTTCCATCTTCACGACAAACCTTCTAAGAACTGGTTTCTGATTTTTCTGATTTTCCTAAATATCCAGCTGTATATACATTTAATAATCATTCCCAACATATGGGGCCTCAGAACAGATGGTTTCTTTGGAAATTTAGCAATTAAAAATGGAGGGTATTTGAACATAACAACCAGTCTTTTGGAGGCAAACTTTCAGCAGATACCAAAACTCAGACTACCATCTCTTTTCATATTTTTTCAGTAAGTCTTATTGGACATAGGGTCAACTTCTGTAAACATCTGGAACACAGAGAAAGAATATAGATAAACCCCAGGGCATTGTCAATCAAGTTGAGTTTTTCTTTTGGCTAAGTATTCACCAGCAGCAATTTGTACAATTTGACATAAACAAAGTTGATAGAAGTTTGCAGAGCTGTTTTGAAACAACAGCAATGAAGTGATGAACGGGATGCTTTTTCCCTCTCTCAACAGACAGTATGTTTAATAACAAATCAACTAAACAAACAGCTGTTTAAAAAAAAAACCCTTCAAAATGTCATTAGAAAGTTAGCTGCCTGGGATGATGACTAATTAAAATGTAGGATTCAGTCCTAATGTTACTTCAAAGATTTGGCACTAAACTCCACTGGTAGAAGAATAAGCATTTTTTACACCAGAGTGGGCCAATGGACAGCTGTAAGGGTTATGGGATTTAAAGATCTTCCATGCCCCATTGGACTTGCTGACGTAGCAGGAAGGGGCGGAGCAAGAGGAAGCGGAAGCCAAACTGGAGTTCCTGCGGTGGCTGGCGGTGGTGGTGACGGCGGCGGCAGCAGCAGAGGCAGCGGCAGCGGCAGTGTGAAGCCCTTTTTGAGTCAGCCAGAATTTCTGCTAAAGACTCCTGCTGAGGACTGCCAGGGGCCGGAGCTGCTGGGAGCGCGCTTCCGGGACCCTGGGTTGTTGCTGTGAGTGGGGAGAGGAGGACCTTTGCCTGAGGTAGCCTGTTCTGTTTTAAAGGCTTGAAAATGTGGGTGCTTTCTACTTTATCTACCTGTGCCAATGTCATAACTACTCTGATGGCTTTCACTTTCTGGTTTTGGGACTCAATCTTTTGGTATCTTAATAAATTTTCTAGTTTATTCCCCCAT
>NW_027187205.1:77954-83407 GCF_028583685.1 Petaurus breviceps papuanus
AAGTAGAAAGCACCCACATTTTCAAGCCTTTAAAACAGAACAGGCTTGAAAATGTGGGTGCTTTCTACTTTATCTACCTGTGCCAATGTCATAACTACTCTGATGGCTTTCACTTTCTGGTTTTGGGACTCAATCTTTTGGTATCTTAATAAATTTTCTAGTTTATTCCCCCATATGGCAAGCATGATGTATTTTGTGATGGATAATTATATCAGCATATCTGTAATCTCCATAGGCATTGTGAATATGGCATTGCTGATACAACAGCTCATTAGTATGGCCACTTAAACAGTTTCCATGCAGAGGGCTGGTTAATCTTACAGATCACATGGTACAGAGGAAAGAGTGTCTGATTGGGGGATGGAAAATCTAAGTCCTGGCTCTGTCATTTGCAAGTAGCAATTGTGATTTGGGGCAAATCTCTTGTCCTTTTTGAGTCTCTGGTTCCTCATCTGCAAGGAGGAGATATTAATACTTGCAATTATTGTTCAAACAAGTCTGCTGTGAAGATCAAATAAAATCATAGATGTCCAGTAAAATGGTTTGTTAACTGTAAGGTGCTATGTAAGTATGAGCTATTATAAATCTCTTGCAATTTCTTCTGGACAACTAGGTAGTGCAGTAGATGGGGTATCTTGGAAGAAGACCAGAAATCAAATCTAGTCTCGCTTTCTAGCTTTGTAACACTAGGCAAGTAACTTACCCTCTCTCAGACTCAGTTTCCTTATCTATAAAATGGGGGTATTCATAGCATCCACATCCCAGTGTTGTTGTGAGGATGACATGAGAAAATATTTGTAAAGAGCTTTGCAAATCTTAAAGGGCTTTATAAATTATAATATTAAAATAGTATTTACATAGTGCCTACTATGTGTCAAGCACTGTGCTAAGTGCTTTACAAATATTATTTCATTTTATCCTCACAATAACCTTGTGAGGTAAGTGCTATTATTATTCCTATTTAATATTCAAAGAAACTGAAGCAGACAGAGATTAATTGATTTGCTCAGGGTAATATAGGTAGGAAGTATCTGAGTCAGAATTTGAATTCAGGTCTTCCTGACTTTAGGCTCAGCATTTTATCCACCAGGTCACCTAACTACTTTGGTATTGTAGTTGTTGTTGTTTTTATTGTTACCTGAAACTCTGTTGATATTAAAGAATGTTCCTTTGATTAAATTAGATATTCATGACTATAAGATCTTGCTAATTCAGAGCAAAGTGGGAGAAATAGACCTTAATTCTCTCTAAATTAGTAAGAATTTCAAATTGTAGGACATTTTAACAATGAAATACAACATTTATTTTTTTTTTCAGGTACTTTACCTCATATCTAAGAAACAGAATCTTAGGGCTTAGGGTTGTAGGGAACCTTAGAGATCCTCTTATTCAATACCGTTTTCTACCTTTCCCACTCCCCATTTTACAAAGAAGGAAGGGAGCAATACAATTAGGTGACGGCAGAGCAGGAATTGAACCCAGATTCTATAGGTTCATAGAACTTAGAGCTAGAAGAGATCTTTTGAAGATCAACTAGGTCAATTTACTCATTTTTCAGATAAATGGTGAGGTCCATAGGGGGTAAATGATTTATCCAAGGTCACACACATCCCCAGACTCCCAGAATTTTCTGGAAGCTTTTTAGTTGATAAAAAAAAAAAACAAAAGAATTTTAAATGAAAAAAATTGTAATTCATAAAAGTCATATATTATATAATAAACTATTATAAATCAGAGGCCTTTAACTTGCTAGAATTAACTGCTTAATTAAGTACTTAAGGCTCTTTTTACTCAATAAAAACCATGTATATTGTGTCCACATTATCACAAATTTCAAATTAGTGGGATTAAAGTAATTGTCATTTCCGGATCACTACAAATCATCTGTGAGCCCTTGTCCCTGAGAAATTAGCAAAAGAAATGTACTAATCAGTATTGGATTCAGTTGAAACTGAAGGCATAATGTAGAGAAGTGGATATAAAACGTTAAACTGGTAATTTGACTTATGTAGCTGATGAGCACATTAACTGTGCTGCTGTAAAAAGACCATGGGTTCATTGTCAGCAAGAAGAAAATTATCAAAAGCCCCAAATGAACAACAGTTTATTTGGACTTCTAGATTGAATTTACCTGAAATGTTACCTGAAAGAGTAATTCATGGTAGATTTCCAAATGCTTTGTTATTTGGTAATATTTTCATTTTGTGAAGGAGTAGTCTGTTAAGAATTCTGCTTTTTTGACTTCCACATTGTATCCCAAGTGTAGGTTATGTTTCTTTCTAAAATAATGTTCTAAATCTTTGCTATTTTATTTTGAATAATTACTTTTATTGTTCAATCATTTCAGTCATTCCCAACTCTTTGTGACCCATTTGGGTTTTCTTGGCAATAGTTCTGAAGTGGTTAGCAATTTTCTCCTCCAGTTCATTTTATAGCTGAGGAAACTGAGGCAAACTGGATTAAGTGACTTGTTCAGCGTAACACAGTAAATCTGGGTACAGATTTGAATTTAGGAAGCCTGAATTCAGGGGCCTGACTTTAGGACTGGCACTCTATATCCTGAACCACCCCACTGGAGACCCAGACAGAAGGATGCTGATAAATATTTAACAACCAGCTTCCTAGGGGGGGAAGGTATGAAGGACCTATTCTTTCAGTTTAATCTATAGCATTAGTGTTTTCTCTATCACTTTATTAAGTCTAAACATAACAAAATAATTAATCAAGCCTTGATTTGTAAAATTTGCTCATTTCCATGGTGTAAATGATCACACTAAAGATTTAATAATTGGCTCTGGAGAGTTGTTCTAGCTAGCTCCAGCACACCCCTGGACCTAGAGATCATCTAGTCAACTACATTCCTTTCATTTTGCAGGTGAGGAAACTGAGGTTCAGAGAAGGAAATTAATTGGCTTAAGATCATGCAGGTAGAAAGTAACTCCAGACAGGTTTTTAATGCAAAGCCATTGATCCTTCCATTATGTTGTTCAGTTGTGTCCAACTCTTCGTGACTCCATTTGAAGTTTTCTTGGTAAAGATACTAGAGTGGTTTAACATGTCTTTCTGTAGATCTTTCAATTATCCACCAGCTTTAAAATACATTACTGTATCAAAAGAAAAAAAAAACTAAGGGTGGTTAGGTGGTACAGTGACCTTGGAGTCAGGAGGACCTGAGTTCAAATTTGGCATCAGACACTTAACACTTATTAGCTGTGTGACCTTGGGCAAGTCACTTAACCCCAAATGCCCTGCCCTCCCCCCTCCAAAAAGCAAAACAAAACAAAACAAATCTACCATTCAGAATATATTCAATCAGTCAATTAACCAGCATTTATTTAGTGCCTACTAGGTATGAAATACTCTACTAAGCCCTAGGGATTCAAAAAATGTTATTACCAATATTACTCCAATTGATTGACTAATTTTCCTTTAAATAAGTAGTTCATTACTTTACAACAAATGCATTATCAGTTCTGGACATAAAAGTCCCTAACAAATTGTCAGCCACTTCTATGAGTCCCCTTCAAGCTTTTTCTGTTTGTCCATTTATTTTCTGTAAAATTTTCTTTTTGCATATTTATAGCTGGTACAGACTCTGCTTTTGTTTTGTATTTTATATTTTGCATTATTTCAAGTCATTTTAAGTCTTGAAAATAGAACATGATCAAGCCAGAATGTAAGTTGATTAGCCAGAAGAGAAGAGTTGTCAAAGGAAGTATGAGAAAGAGGGTTTCCCCCTTAATCAGAGATTTCAGAAAGCCTGACTTTTTTCAAGGGCAGATGATGCATCAGTGTTCCTTTCATTTGCAGTGTCAGTGAAAAAGCACTATGAAGTGGGGGTGGTGGTGAAAATACTAAGATCACCAAAAGCCCTCAGTTTCCTCTTCTCTAAAAGGAGGGGGTTGGATTTAATCTCAGAGGTCTCTTCCAGTTCTAAAATTCTATGATTCCTCCCTGTAAGCTTCATTACATCCCCAAAAACAGACACTTGTAAGCCAGGTCACTGTATCTCCAGTGTCCTTGAAAATTACCACCATCAGAGGGTAGCATTATGAAAGTCAGACACCAGACAATCATGCAGCTACATGTCACCAATGGGGCAGTCTGCATGAAGCATATCCAGATGGCCAGGCAAGAAAAGACCACACAGGACTGGGGAAAGGGGAAGGGGAGAGATGGAGGGAACATGGATAAATTTGATGCTCTCTGAATGCCTTTTTTTTTTAAAGCAATCGGGGTTAAGTAACTTGCTCAAGGTTACACAGCCAGTTATTTCTGGGTGTGGTGCTGAGTATCTGAGCCCGGACCCGATCCAGGTCATCCCGACACTGGAGCCGGTGCTCTTACTCGCTGAGCCACCTGGCTGCCCCTAAGCAATTGGGGTTAAGTAACTTGCTCAAGGCTACATGGCCAGGTGTTTCTGGGTGGGTGCTAAGTGTCTGAGCCCGGGATTTGATCTCCAGGTCTTCTCAACACTGGAGCCGGTGCTCTTACTCACTGTGCTACCTGGCCGCCCCCTCTGAATGCCTTTTAAAGAGTATTGTAAATCCCTTCAGCTATAGTACAGAAAGGATTATCAAGAATTGCTTTCCACATGTTTCCCTGAAAGCCCCACACCTGGCGTGGAAGCAGCTTAATACAGTCAGGGATTATCAGTTCCTACTCACAAGGACTTTTACTAAATGCAAGTGATATGATGACAGCATTCAGAGAAATGGCGTTTCTCAGCTTTTTAATAGAGAAGTGGTGTTTCTCCATCGTTTCATGCAGCCCAAATCAACATTAGTAATGGCAATGCACAGTGTAGGGAAGATTTTCAGTCATAATGTCCTAGGTTTAAAATGCTCATACAGAATGGCAAAAAACCATGTCATTCCGAAGACTGGCCAACCTGCTCGAGCTTTCAAATATGCTACATAGTTTATTTATTGGCATTGAGACATTTCAATTCAAGTCAACAAATGTTTATCAGGTGCTTAACATGTCTAAGGCATTATATTAGCAGCTGGGTATATGAAGACAGTCTCTACCCTTCAAGGACCTTGTTTTCTCCTGGGAGAACACAATATGTGCACATATAAATATAAAAATATGTAATGTAATACAGAGTAGTTTTAGGGGGGCAAGTTCCAATAATTGGGGAGGAGGGGAACAATAAGGAAGAGAAGAGAAGGTTGTCAAGAAATGCCTCCAAGAGGAGGTAGTGCTTGAGGGATTCCGTGAGAGTGTAGAAGAAAGGATGGAGCATATTCCAGACAGGGGCACCATTTGTACAAAGCATGGATATTGAAGAGGGACTGTTGTGTACAGGGATTACTTTTTTGGACAGAAAATGAAACAGAAGAGGGAGGGGGAAGACAGAGAGAGAGAGAGAGAGAGAGACAGAGACAGAGACAGAGAGACAGAGAGAGACAGACAGAGAGAGAGAGAGAGAGAGAGAGAGAGAGACAGAG
>NW_027187205.1:83507-161179 GCF_028583685.1 Petaurus breviceps papuanus
AGAGAGAGAGAGAGAGAGAGATGGAGACAGAGACAGAGAGAGAGAGAGAGAGAGATGGAGACAGAGACAGAGACAGAAAGAGGGAGAGAGAGATTCTCTAGTTCTTTTGGGACATAAAAGTCTTTTGCATCTGTCCTCTCCTCATCCACGGTCACTTCCTCATTTTAGATCCTTAGCTTTCTGGTTTATTTGTTTCTAGTTCCTCTCCAAGTCATCCTTTGCAAAGATTGCAGAAATGATTCTGCTGTAGCACGTGTCCTGCCCCAGTCAAGAATATTTAGGGGCTCCCTATAGTCTATAGCATAAAATGCTAACACCATCACTTAGCATTTAAAGCCTTCCATCATCCACCTCAAACCTGAATTCCTCACCCCATTTCTCATTATTCCCCTTAATGCATTCTATGTTTTGGCTAAATAGGTTAACTAGCTATTTTTCAAGCTTGACCTGGGTCTCCTGTCTCAGAACCTTGTAAAGATGCAAAATCTACTCTGCCCTGATTATACCAATTGTAGGGTGGCAGACCTTCCAAGACAAATACTGAGATCCCCAAAGAAAGAAGGGCAGTCCTCACCAGCATGGGTATGTATATATGTATATGTGCAGGGAAGATTACACACACACATACATATATGTACGTGTTCACAGACATGTATGTGTATATATGCACACATGTACAAATATGTGTATTTATGTATGTGTAGCTTTATTAGGGTTTATTGGGGGAGTTTAGGGAGTTTGCTCACAAGACTTATTCTTGACACCAGGAAGACTGAATAGTGCATCCGCGTCCCTGTTCTTAGGCCAGGTCAGATATTATATAGAATAGAACAAAGAAGGTATAGTGCCAGAGATGGCGTAGGGTCATGAGCAATTTTTCCCATGATATAGTCAGAACTTCTTTTGTCCTTTATATTCATCAAAGAAACTTACATTAAGTGTGTAGTCATAGGTGATGTTCTTATACTCTAGCTCTCACTACAGAAGGCCAGGAATGCCTCCCACTTTATTTTTTGCCTATTAAAAATCCTTCTCTTCTTTTAGGACTCAGCTTAGGCTCTGTCTCCTCTGTAAAGCTTTCTCTGGCCCAGCCAACTGAAAGTGTTCTCTCCCTCCTTAAATTTTCTTAGCATATTTTTTGTGTGGACCCTTCCCTTGCTTTTATTGTATTCTACAATGTAGCCTATCTATTTCTGAGTCATGTAACCTTCCCTCAATAGATAGTAAATTCTTTGAATGCAGGGACTGTGCTGTTTTTCATCTTTGTACCTTGAAGGCATGGCATAGTACCTGTATATAATAGCTACTTAATAAATGCCTGTCGAGAGAAACATGGGAAGACTGATATAAGCTGATGCAGTGAAGTAAGCAGAACTAGAAAAACAATATACATAAAAACTAAAAGAATATGAATTTTTAAAACTGCAATAGTAATAAATCTACTTTAATTCCATATAATTATAATGACCAAATTTATCCCCAAGGAAAAGATGTGCCTCACTCCATTCTTTAAGGACAGGAGAATTAAAAGGATGGAATAAATTGTCAGACCTGGCTGATGTATTGGTTTGTTTTGCTAAACTGCTATTTTTTCCTTTGCATTTTACTATTTTATAATAAAAGGGATAGATTTCTGAGTATGAGAATGGAGAGGGATTCATGCAGAAATGGAGATGTAATGAAATTAAAATAGAGGACTGAAAATACAATTATTCTAAAAATTAAAAAAATGTATGTTGAATTCTACTTCAAGAGACTGTAGGGAATACCAACTACTTTTCATCCTATGTCATTTGATCCTTACAACAACCTTCTGGTATAAGTATTAAAAGTATTATTATATTGAGAAAAGTTTCCCAAGTTACAATTATCATTTTTCCATGTAGGGATGTAAATAGTTCAACTTTGATGAGTTCCTTATGATTTCTTTTCCCTGTTTACCTTCTCATGCTTATCTTGCTTCTTGTATCTGAATGTCAAATTTTCTATTTAACTCGGTTTTTTTTTCATCAAGAATGCTTGTAAATCCTCTATTTCATTGAATAACCATATTTTCCCCTAAAACATGATACTCAGTTTTCCTTGGTAGGTGATTCTTGGTTTTAATCCCAGCTCCTTGGACTTCCAAATATCATATTCCAAGCCCTTCGATCCCTCGGTGTAGAAGCTGCCAGATCCTATGTCATCCTGATTGTGTTTCCACAATATTAAAATTGTTTCTTCTTGGCTGCTTGTAATATTTTCTTCTTGATCTGGGAACTCTGGAACCTTGCTATAATATTCCTAGGAGTTTTCTTTTGGGGATCTTTTTCAAGAGGTAATTGGTGGATTCTTTCAACCTCTATTTTGCCCTCTGGTTCTAAAACATCAGGGAAATTTCCCTTGAGAATTTCTTGAAGGATGATTTCTAGGTTCTTTCTTTGATCATGGCTTTCAGGTAGTCCAATAATTTTTAAATTATCTCTCCTGGATCTATTTGGTCAGTGGTTTATTTTTTTCATTTGTTTGGATCTGTTTAATAGTATCTTGATTTCTCATAAAGTCACTAGTTTCCATTTGTTCCAATCTAATTCTGAAGGAATTATTCTCTTCAGTGAGCTTTTGAGATTCTTTTTCCATCTGGCAAATTTGGCTTTTTAAGGCATTCTTCTCCTCATTGGCTTTTTGAACCTCTTTTGCCATTTGAGTTAGTTAATTTTTAAGGTGTTATTTTCTTCAGTCAGGTTGTTGACTCTCTTTTCATAATTTTTCTTGCATCATTCTCATCTATCTTCCCAATTTTTCCCCCACTTCTCTTATTTGGTTTTCAAAGTCCTTCTTAAGCTCCTCTATGACCTCTAACCAGTTCATATTTTTCTTGGAAGCTTTTGGTGCAGGAGTTCTGACTTTGTGGTCTTCTGCTGTTCCATGCTTTGATCCTTTTTGTCCAGAAAATAGGAATCTAAAGTCGGATTGCTGTGCTTGCTTTACTTCCTTTGCTTGCTCATGTTGCCAATCAATTACTTGACTTTTGAGCTTTTTGTCACAGTAGAACTCTGCTTCCAGAGAGGAGAGCTTTGTCCCAAATCACTGGGGTTTGCTCAGCTGCTGGTGCTATTAGTTGGGTGCCCTCTCTGAATCCTCCACTGGCTCTGACACCTGGTCAAACACCCTAGGACCTCCACCCTAGACAGCAATCCAGATCCAAGCAGTTCAAAGCAAGAGCCAATACCCCTTGGAATGGTCGCTTGGTCCCCCTACACTCTGCAGGCCAGGAGCTCTGAAGCAGCCACACAGCAGCAGCCACCACACCTTAACCGCTTCTCCTTCTGGGTGTAGAGGCCAGACAGTACTCCCAGACCCCCTGTTCCCAAAGTCCACACTAACCTCTCATTTTGTTTTTGGCATCTCTGGGTTGATAATTCTGGAAACCACCACAGCTGCTGGTGACCCACTCTCCCAAAGTCCCTCCAGCTTCAGCTGGTCGTGGCCACCCTGGGGCTAAAACTGCTGGCTCACATGGGACTGGGCTTTGCTCCCAGCGCACTGCAATGGACTCTTCCTGCTGGCCTGTCAAGCTGCATTCAGTGAGAGATTTGTTTCTCTCTGTCACTTTGTGGGTTCTGTAGCTCTAAAGTTTGTTTAGAGTCATTTTTATAGGTATTTGAGGTGGTTATGGGGGGAGCACACAGAGTTTTCCTATTTCTACGCTGCCATCTTGGCTCTGCCCCCAGGAAGTGAAGAGTTAGTGTTAAGGTGCTATTTTCTTCAGTGTATTTTTGGGCCTCCTTTAGCTGTTGACTTGTTTTTCATGATATTCTTGCATCATTCTCATTTCTCTTCCCAATTTTTCCTCCATTCTCTTACTTGATTTTCAAAATACTTCTTGAGCTCCTCCATGGCCTGTAACCATTTCATATTTTTCTTGGATGCTTTAGATGCAGGATTTCTGACTTTGCTGTATTCCTTCCATTCCATGCCTTGCTCCTTTTTGTCCCCAAAAAAGTAATCTATGATTTGACTACATTTCCTGGGCTTGCTCATCTTGCCAGTCAATTACTTGACTTTTAAGCCTTTGCCACAGTAGAACTCTGCTTCCAGAATGGAGAGAGCTTCATCCCAAATTATTGGGGTTTTCACAGCTGCTGGAGCTATTAGTTGGGTGCCCTCTCTATAGACACCACAAACTCAGGCTCACTGCTCACACACCCCAGGACCATCACCCAAGACCACCATCCAGATCCAAGCAGGGTAAAGCAAGAGAAATTACCCTATGAATGGTTGCTTGGTCCCCCAGCAATCTGCAAGTCAGGAGCTCCTGAGATAGCCAGGCTGTGGCCGCTGGAGCCACCAAGCTTCTGGGGCAGGGGCCAGACCATGCTTTAGGTCCCCTTGTTCCCACAAAGTTCCACATTGACCTTTTACTTTCTTTTTGGCATTTATGGGTTGATAATTCTGGAAACTACCACAGCTGCTGGTGATTCTCTCTCCTGAAGTCTGATGTGGGCCTGCCACTGGTCAGGGCCACCCAGGGGCTGGGAACCACACAGCTCATGAGGCTGCTCTCAGCTCACAGCCTGGTATCATATCCTTCCTTTTGGCTTGCTAGGCTTCTTTTAGTGGGAGCTTTGTTTCTCGTTGTCTCTTTGTGGATTCTGTAGCTCTAAAGTTTGTTTAGAGTCATTTTTTCTCATGTATTGGAAGTGACTGGAGGGGAGCCCACACCAGGTTTGTGCTTCTACTCTGCCATCTTGGCTCTGCCCTCAGCTAATTTTTTATATTTAAAAAAACAGTGATATTGATATTTTTTTCTAGCACCTTGATTTTATTTTTTTCATTCAGCAAAAATCAGTCTTCAGTACTTCCCTCCTCCCAAATGAAAATGAAAGAAAAACAAAATTAAAAACCAAATATTTTAAAATTTATTTAAAACATATTTATTTAATATTTTTCTCAATTATATGTATAAACTATTTTTAATATATTTAAAAAAATTTTGAATTCCAAATTCTCTTCTTCTCTCCCTCCCCTACACCTTCATTAAGAGGAAAAAAAATTTGATATAGGTTATACATGTGTAGTCATGTAAAACATATTTCCATATTAGTAATGTGATAAATATAATCAAGCAAAACAAATTTCTACACTGGCCATATCTAAAAGAAATATACATATATAAATAAACATATAATATATAATATACATACATATACACATGTGTATATATGTCTATTTATGTGTGTGGATATATTTGTGTGTGGATATAATTTTGCACTCTTGATCCCTTCACCTCTATCAAGAGATGGATAGTATGTTTCATCATTATTCTTCTGGAATCATGGCTGATTGTTATTCTGATCAGAGTTCCCAAGTCTCTCAAAGTTTGTCTTTACAATATTGTTGTCATGGTATGAATTTTTCTTCTTTTCATTTCACTGTATATCAGTTCATATAAATCTCCTCTTGTTTCTCTAAAACTATCTCCTTCATCATATCTTACAGCACAATAGTGTTCCATTATTTCATAACACAATTTTGTTCAGCCATTCCCCAATTGATGGGTATTCCCTTAGATTTCCATTTTTACCACCTCAAAAAAAAGAATTATAAATATTTTTGGATATCCTTAGCTTGTTTTGTTTCAGACTAATCCCTCCTTAATCTACCCTCTCTCTAATTCCTTCTTCTACCTTCTCCCCCTTTCTTCCTATTTCCCTGTCCAGTGAAATGTATTTCTGTTCTCAACTGTATATATTTTTCCTTCCTTTGACCATTTCAGGTGAGAGTGCCAGCTGCTTTCCTCCTTGTTTATGTAGACCAAATACATAATTTCTCCTAATCTTCCTTTCCCTTCCTCATTCTAGTATTGTTTCCCCCTCCTTTTTCATTCTTCTTTTAACATAACTGGGACATAACAGAATCATTTCTAGACCTTCTGTTTAACTAGACTCCTTCCATGAACCCTGATATGATAGGGTTCAGAGAAAACACAGTTCTTATCTCTCCATATTAGAATGTAAGCAGAGACAAATGATTGAGATGTATGAGTCAATGGGTCCTGACAGCCATCTGAGGGGACCTTTCATATGTAAACTTGGCAAAGATTGTATGTCTTACTAAAAGAAAAAAAAGAAAATTACTAATATAACCTAGAGGACCTGAGGATCTCATTCTGGGAGAGCTTTAACACTTTCCTGGAAAGAGATACCAAAAAGTGGATGACAGGTGAAAGCAGAATGGCAACAGAATCTTGAAGTCTTAATAGGACTAAGAGATGGGAATGCTGCTGAGCGTTATTGCATGGAGCTGGAGGCAACAGTAAAAGAGTGAATATTGAAGACTTCAAGGGTTAAGCAGGGAACCTCAGAATCAAGAACTGGAGGGACCAGAACAACATTGCAATGAGAGCTACCCTGGGAAGAATCAAATCTGCACCTTTCCTTTTACTGGTATTGTAAGTCATAAGGACTGTGTGGTACAAGGTAGAGGTGTGTGTGTGTGTGTGTGTGTGTGTGTGTGTGTGTGTGTGTGTGTGACTATTAGCTGCCTAAATTATTTCCCTACTTGAGGTAGCTCTATATCAGAGTAATTGTATAGAATTCTTGATGAAGGTGGAAAAGTGAGGCCCAGCATAGAAGAAACTTTTCTGAACTGGGTTTGAGTATGAATTCTTATACATTTGTCATTATGGCAATTAACTTGTTCTGTGTTCTCTACCTTGCTAAGCTGTGTCCTTCTAGGAGAACTGAAAGTCCCTAAAAGTGAGGTGGAAATGAATCAGATACAGATGGTCTGAAGGTTTCTTTGGGTGGGTGCATGAGCCAAAAAATTACTGAAAAGCTTCCAGATTGAACTCAGTCTCTTTGAACCCAGAGGTATGGGTTCTGGACCACAGATTACAAATAATAAAGACAACAATATTTTACAATTATTTGGTATTTTATATTTTCCAAAGCTCATTATCATGCCATCTAGTCAGGTTCAGAGTTTGGGGGCAGAAGAGAGTAAGAAAGGAAGAGAAATGGAACTAAATATCTTTTCTATACAAATCCTAGGAAAATGACTAACATAGTTTCTGGATATGTATGGGGACTATGTGCAGATATGAATGGATATTTCCCATAATGCCCAGGATACAAGGTTTGTTGGAAAGAAGAGAGGCTATATTCAGGGCTGGAAGGGGATTTTAGGGGATACAGTGAACATTAGGATCACAGAACTAACTGAACAAGGAGAACTGTTATTCAACTTGGTGACAAAGAACAGCATGAACACGGCAACAATCTGTGATGTGCAGAAACTCCAGGGCAGGATTGGCATCTGAAATAGGTATTGACTGGAAGCATGAATGTCAGAGAAAATGAGGAGCAGAGCCAAGATTCCAAGCAGGCCACAAGAAGAAACACAATTGTTGCATTCCTGAGGTTCCCAACTTTTCTCACACTACTAGAATTTCCCCTATGGATGTTGTGAGTCTTGTTTCCATGGTTATAGACTAATCTTTTGAAAGAGGAAAGATAGACCTGTTCTTTTGCTATCCAGACTCCAAAAAGAATCCTGTTTTTGTTTTCCACATGTTTTGTAAGAAACTATTCATATTCATGTTCACATATTTATAAAAAGGTTTTTTGCTGGTGGGGAGGGTGAAATTTGAGGCTGGGAAAGGAAAGATCTGACTACCCCAGGTGGAGAGCTAAAAATGAGTCAATTTCATATGTTTGCAGAGAAACCTCTTGGAGGACAAACACAAGGCATATGAATTTTTAATAGAGAGAACTTCCTCAAGATTGAACCTAATTTGCCTGTTAATAGGAAGAGAGTGTTGAGGAATCCAACCAGGGGCACTAGAAACTCTGATTTTGCTTCATGAGTTACATAGCTAAAATGTCCTGGGATATTAAAGATGTTTAACTGCTTTCTTAACTAAATGAGACACCGAGAAACAAGTGACATTCATAACCTGGATCCAGGGTTTTATTGTCACCATATTTTCCCCTGAAGACAATCTTTAATTTAAATTTTATTCAGCCATTACAGGTGTGGCCTTACTTTAAAACAAACTGAGGTTTCTATATAAATAGGGATCATCTCACTCAGTGAGGAAGAGCCTTGTTGGCACAGGTTCTACTCCATTTCTCTAAATTCAGGGAAATGCTATAGACATTGTTTATCTAAATTTCACAAAATTTTTAACAGACTCTTGATAAGGGCTAGATCAGGGGTGGGGAACCTGTGGCCTTGAGGCCACATGTAGCCTTCTAGATCCTTGGATGCAAGCTTTTGACTGAGTTCAAGTTTTACAGAACAAATCCTTTTATTAAGGTGATTTGTTCTGTGAAGTTTGGATTCAGTCAAAGCACCACACTTGAGGTGCATGTTCCCCATCCTTGGACTAGATGATAATTATGTTAGGGATTTAGAACTAGGTGAATGATTGAACCCAAAGAATTGCCATTAACAAGTTTAGCTAAAGGGAGGTTTCTAGCAGACTGCCAAAGGCTAAGGGTTTTTCAGTCTGTATTATTCAACATTTCTATCAATTACTTGGAAAAATGCATAAGGTCTGGTCGGCCAGGTGGCTCAGCGAGTAAGAGCACCGGCTCCAGTGTTGGGATGACCTGGATCAAATCCGGGCTCAGATACTCAGCACCACACCCAGAAATAACTGGCCGTGTAACCTTGAGCAAGTTACTTAACCCCGATTGCTTTAAAAAAAAAAAAGAAAAGAAAAATGCATAAGGGAGAATATGTTATATTATAATAACGAATATGTTAAGTCTATTATGTGCCAGGTACAAGAGCTTTACAAATATTATTTCACTTGATCTTCACAACCACCCTGGAAGGTAGGTGCTATTATTAGCTCCAATTTTACAGTAGAAAAAACTGAGGCAGACAGAGGTTGTGATTTGCCCAGGATCACACAGCTAATAAGTGACTGAGGCCAAATTTAAACACAGGTGTTCATGACTCCAGTCCCAGTGTTCTATCCACTGCTCCACCTAGTTGCTATAATAAGCATAAATAGTATGCTTATCAGATTTGCAGATGACACAAAGTTGGGAGGGATAGCTAACACATTTAATGATAGTCAGGATCCAGAAAGATAGGTCTTGATGGCCCAGAATATTAGGCTGAATCTAATAATTTGACACATAATAGGAATCAATGTAAAATACTACACAGTGCAAAGCTGTTTCAATGACACTTAGCTAGATGCAGTACATAGGGTGCTGAACCTGTAATCAGGAAGACAGTTTAAATTCTTCAGACGCCTACTGTACCAACCCTGAGTGAGCCACTTAATGTTTTTGTCTCAATGTCCTCATCTGTAAAATGGGGATAATAATGGTGCCTTCCTTGCAGAGTTAGGATTATTATTAACTTAATTCCAGTGCCTTCCTTCTGTTAATTATTCCCTATCTATCCTGCATATAGTATACTCTGTATCTATTTGTTTGCTAGTGGGCTCCCCTATCCGATTGCAAGCTCCACAAGCAGGGACTTTCACTTGCCTCTTTGTATCCCCAGACCTTAGCATAGCACCTGGTACATGGTATTGAACTTAACTATTATGAAGATACAAAAATATAACACACGTAAAGCACTTTGCAAACCTTAAAATACTATGTAAATGCTAGTTGTTATAATTAGCTATTATCATTATTGTTCATTAACAATTAACAAGATGGGGAAGCTTGTAAATAGTAAAAGATCTAGAGACCTGGGTGGTCGGCAAGCTCAGGGTAAGTCAACATAAGGGCATGACTTCCAAAAAATGTCAATGTGATCTTTGGTTGTATCGACAGGCATAAAACCATCAGACAGATTCTCAAGAGTTAAGAGAGGCTTTCTGGACCAATCCGTCCCTGAAGAGAAATTCCTTCTACAACCAGTTCGTCGCTTGGCCTTCACGTGAAGACCAGCGGGCTTGGGGCCTGTTTGCCCAGGCGCAGCTCCTCGCTGCGCGTGTTCCTTGTCCCTGAGTGCCCTCTTCCAATAAAGTTAATTTGGCTGAGAGTGCCGCGCGGAGGCTTCTGGGGGAGGCCCCTCTCCGCCAATCAGGAAGCTCTGGCGAGCGGCGCGAGAAGCGGCAGCTCTCTTCGGCTTCGTTCCTGCTCCTCCTCCGAGCCGGCTCCGGCGGCAGCGGCGGTGGTGGTAGCTCCTGGGCCAGGTAAGGAAGCCCTCGCCGGCCCATCCTCCATCGCGGGCTGACCCCGGCTTCTGCCCCGGGCCGTGCCCGCCCTTGAGCCCCACCGGAAGTAGCGCTCCTGAGGTGTTCCACCGCCCCCGGCCCTAGCGGGGCAGCGCCCGCTCGGGCTCGAACCGCCCCGCCCCGCCCGGGGCCGGGGTCGCGCCCCACAGTCCCCTCCCCATCAGTCTTCTCCAGAGTATCCCGAGCCTGTCTGGGGACGCGTTCCAGCGGCCTCCCCGCCCTAATCTTGGCTAGATTCCCGGCAGAGGCTTGTTGCCCCCGGGATACAGCAAAGCACCCCAGGAGAGGGCCCGCCACCCCAAGTACGGTGGCTCGTTGGCCCTTTCTTGTCATCTAGGCCTTTACCTTCCCACCCTCCACCTCATTCTGTCATGGAGTTTAGCTGCCTGGAAGCCCCTGATCCCTGCTCTCCTTAAGGGCTGCCTTGCCTTCCCTTCCTTACGCAGAAAGGCTCTGGAACACAGGAGGGTTTAAGTCTGCCAGCGCCTTTGCCTTCCCTTCTCTCCTTCCTCCAGATACCCTGGTGCAAAGGCTAGGCAACTGCTGTCTGAAGTGTGAAGTGTGCATTCCAGGAATCTCAGAAATTAAATCTGGAAACTATTTTAGAGGCAATCTAGGCATTGGGTCATAGGACTGAAAGGGACCTCTGAGGTCATCATTTAGGATAACCACCTCATTTTACAAATGAGAACTTGGAGGCTGAGGTTCCTGATCACACAACAGCAAGGCTGAGATTCAAAACCAGTTCCCCTAACTACAAATCAGAGGCTCTTTCCACTGTACCATCCTGCCTCCCCAACCCCATTATTTTATAGAAGGAGAAGCAGACCTAGTGGAGGGAAATGATTTGCCCATGATCTCCTAGTTAATGGGAAGATCATTCAGTTAGTCAGTGAAGAAGCATTTATTAAGTACTTAGTAAGGTTCAGTCAATCAGTGATCATTCATTCAGCGTCTACTTGGTAAAAGGCACTGGGCTAAGCCTAAGAGATGCTAAAAGAGGCAAAAGACAAGTCCCTGCCTGTGAAGAGTTTATAATCTAATGAAGGAGACAATAGAAATGCAAAGCAAGCTATATGCAGGAGAAATAGGTAATAGAGGGAAGTCTTTAGAATTAAGAGGAGTTGGGGAAAGCTTTCTGTAGAAGGTGGGATTTTATTCAGAACTTGAAGTCAGGGAGGTCAGTAGTTGGAGAAGAGGAGGGAAAGTGTTTCAAGCATGGAGAACAGCCAGAGAAAATGCCTGGAGTCAAAAGTTGCGGTGACTTTTTCATGGAATAGCCAGGAGTTCAGTGGCAATCAGTCAAAGAGTATGTATAGGGGAGCAGCTATAGTTGTTCTTCCTGCTTGAAGTGGACCAAAGTGACATCACTTTGTCAAGGTCAAGATACTGCATGTGGGACTATAGCTGATTAGACCAATAAGAGCTTGGAAGGCTCTCCCACAGGTTGTACACAGATATTCCAGTCCATACGAACATTTGGAATGGAGATGTCCCTAAATTGAGCTTCTGAAATTCTTCTTTGTGAGCATTCTATGCTGAGTGGCCCTATGCCAGTGTCTCCCATGGAGTAAAGTATAAGCAGACTGAAAAGGTAGGAGGAATCTAGTCAGGAGAGGGGACCTGTGGCCTCAAGGCCATATATGACCTTCTAGGCCCTTGGACTGAATCCAAACTTCACAGAACAAATCCCCTTACTAAAAGGATTTGTTCTGTAAAACTTGGACTCAGTCAAAAGGCTGCACCTAAGGACCTGGAAGGCCACATGTGGCTTTGAGGCCACAGGTTCTTCACCCCTGGGTTAATGAATGTCAAACAGCATTTTTTATTTGATGCTGAAGGCAAGAAGGGAGCCACTGGAGTTTATTGAATAGGAATGGAGTTGAGGGTGTGACATGATCCCACCTGTGCTTTAAGAAAATCACTTTAAGGGGCGGCCAGGTAGCACAGCGAGTAAGAGCACCAGCCCCAGACTCGGGGTGACCTGGGATCAAATCCGGGCTCTGATACTCAGCACCACACCTAGAAATAACTGGCCGTGTAACCTTGAGCAAGTTACTTAACCCTGATTGCTTAAAAAAAAAAAAACCCCAGCAGGCTATTGTAATAATCCAACTGTCAATCCAACTGTACCAAAGTGGTGACAGTGTTAGAAGAGAGATGAGGGATGTATTGGAAAGATATTGACAGATCTTGGCAACAAATTGGATATAGGAGGTGAGAGATAGTGATACACTGTGCTAAGCACTAGGAGTATAAAGAATTGCAAAAACATGGTTCCTGCTTTTACAAAACTTAGATTCTAATGGGGAAAACAATTTGTAAATAGCTGTAATACTTCAAGACTGACACTAAGAATGGAAAGTAATCTCAGAAAGAAAGCAGTAGTGATAAGGGGGAACTAGAACTAGGAAAGGTCTCCTGTAGAAGTTGGGATTTGAGCTTAATCTTGAAGGAAACCAATAATAGGAAATGAGGAAGAGCATTGCAGGCAAGGGAGTCAGCTAATGCAAATGCATGGAGTTGAGAGAGAGAATGTCATGTGTGAAGAACAGTTAAGTAGTAACTGGATTGGATGGGAGTAAAGTGTAAGAAGATTGGACAGGTAGGACAGAAACAGATTGTGAAGGACTTTAAATGCTAAACTGGATTTTATATTTTATTCTCAAGGTTACCATTGGTGTGTACTGAGCAAAAGAGTAACACAATCAAACCTGTGTTTTAGAAAAATCGCTTTGGAAACTAGAACATGGATTGGCTGGTGTGAGGAGACACTTGATGTAGGGATTACCAGGTTGAAGGCCATTACAATAGTCCAGGTGTGAAGTGATGAACACCTTCATCTGGGTGGTGGTAGTGCCAGCAGAGAGAAGGAGACATATGTGAGAGAAGTTTTGAAAGTAGAGTCAACAGGCCTTGACAATGGATTGCATATGGGGAGTGAGAGTGAGGAGTCAAGGATGACCCCTATGTTGCAAGCCTGGGCAATTGGGATGGGAGTGGTACCCTTGACAGTAATAGGAGGTTAGGAAAAGCAGAGGATTTTAGAGAAAAGATAATGAGTTCTGTTTAGGACATGTTGAATTTGTGATGCCTATGGAACATCCAGTTTGAGATGTCTGAAAGACAGTTGGTAAGGGGGAGAGATTTGGCATGGATATATAGTTCTGGAAATTATCTGTGTAGAGATGATAATTGAAGCTATAGGGGCTAATGAGATAACTAAGCAATATAATTTAGAGTAGAGGTATGTTATGGGGATCCCTTTGACAGTCTGATAAAGCCTTTCTAGAATTTTTTAAAAAATTCATTATTGAAGAAATGTTAAATTTCAGTTAAAGGTTAGTGAAAATAAAGATGTAATTTTTTTTTTCTCATCTGACTTCAAAGATACCTTGAAATCTACACAAGTCCATGGATGCTGTGTTAAGAACCCCAGGTGGAGAGGGAAAAGAAAAGTGGACTCATCAGTCTTGGGGGATAACCACAATTAGTAGGATGATATGGGTGGAGAGAGGGAAGTATCACATTGTAAAAATAACATTGTAACAGGAATAAGCAGGATTGTGTTTTATTCCTGGTTTGAGGAACAACTTGCTCTGTGTTAAACAAGTTATCTTTGAGCCTTATCTATAAAATGGGAGGTAGTGATAAGTGTCCTATCTAGAATACTGGGTTTTTGTGAAGATTAAGACAGATAATATGATTTAAAGTTTGATATTCCCATGTATAGTTAGTGGTATATTTTTTGCATGTTGGTATTTTCAGGAAAAGTAGTCCATATTTGCACCATTTAGTACATTGAATGTAATAGAATGTAAGATCCTCGAGGACAGAGCTTGTCTCATTTTTGTTTTTATATCTTTAGTGCCTGGCATATAGTAGACACTTAATAAATGCTTCTTGATTGGTTGTGTTCAGAGTGAAAGATGGACAGCTCCCTGTCTTAAGACTTCCTTAGTGATTTTTTAAAAAGTGTCTGGATTCTTGGACTTTTGTGTTTATCACACTTCACACATCAGGTAATAAGTAACTTTATCTAACACTTTGAAGTTTACAAAGTGCTTAATATACATTATTTCATGTTATCATTACGGCAGCCTCTGAAGTAGGTAGTACCAATATAAGGGTAAGTGTCTTGACCACATTCTAAACCAGATAAGCCTCAGCTGAACAGTTTTGGTCAACTTTGTCAGCTGAGGAGTTTGATGAGATGTGGTAACTGATTGGACAAGTGGGGTGAAGGAGAGTGTGGAGCAGAGGCCCTTTAGCTCCAATCAGATCCTCTCTCTTCCCTGACCTACCTAGCCACACTTCTTATTGACTGTATATTGTGGGCTTAGCATCATTAGGCACTTAAATGGGAAGGAATACATTTGACGTGTCACAAACTCATGGTTCCTAAATTCAGATTATATCTTTTTTTTTCAACTTTTAATAGTGAGAAACTTTAATGTTCTTCCTTTAAATATACTTGTGTGCTATAAGCTCTACATAGAAAAAATCTAGATTAACAAGGAACTAAGTCACTTTCATTAAATAACAAGTTCTCTTGAATTGCTGAAAACATAATTCAGCTTATAAAAATAACATTCTCAGAAAACTTTTGGGAAATGTCTGAGTAAAATAAAGCTCACCCATATCATTCTGGATACCAAAGAGTCAGATTAAATATCATTATATTTTATAAAAATTATATTATCTACTTAGTTTACATTTAAAAATTTAGGAGCACCAACATTTCAGAAAGGGTCACAAGCCCGGTGGGTACCTTGCAATCCTGATATCAGTCGATCAGTATATATATATTTTAATAAGTTCTATCCAAAAATGACACCATAAAAAGCAATGAATGTCTTGCCTTTCCTCTCCCTCTTAATAGTATTTTATATTTTTCAATTATGTGTAAAGATAGCTTTTTTTCCCTATTAATTTATTTTCAGTTTTCAGCATTCACTTCCACAAGATTTTGAGTTCCAGATTTTCTCCCCATCTCTCCCTTCCCCCCCATCCCATGATGGCATGCATGCTGATTACCCCTTCCCCCAGTCTGCCCTTCCTTCTATCATACCCTACCACCTTCTCTTATCCCCTTCCCCTCTATTTTCGTGTAGGGTAAGATCGATTTCTGTACCCCATTGCTTGTATGTCTTACTTCCTAGTTGCATATAAGAACAATTTTTAACATTCGTTTTTAAAGCTTTGAGTTCCACATTCTTTCCCTTCCTCTCCCCACCCACCCCCATTGAGAAAGCAAGCAATTCGATATAGGTTATAAAAACACTTCCATAACAAGTCATGTTGTGAAAGACTAGCTATATTTCTCTCCATCCTATCCTGCTGCCCAATTATTGTGTTCTCTCCTTTGGCCCTGTCCCTCCTGAAAAGTGTTTGCTTCTGATTACCCTTCTTCCCATTTGCCCTCCCTTCTGTCATTCCTCCCCCCAACCCCCCACCTCTTATCCTATTTCCCCCTATTTTCTTATAGGATAAGATATTTTCATATCCATTTGAATGTGTATGCTATTCCCTCCGTAAGCCAAATCTGATGAGAGTAAGGTTCACATATTCCCTCTCACCTCCCCCCTCTTCCCCTCCATTGCAAAAGCTTTTTCTTGCCTCTTTTATGTGAGATAATTTACTCCATTCTACCTCTCCTTTTCTCCTCCCAATATATTCCTCTCTCATCCCTTAATTTTATTTTTTTAGATATCATCCCTTCATATTCAACTCACCCTGTTCCCTCTGTCTATATGTGTGTGTGTTATATTATATTTTACAAATATATATATTAGTGTAGTTGGAGGGAATCTGTGTGTGTGTGTATATATATATATATATATACACACACACACACACAATATATATATTCCTTCCAACTATGCTAATAATGAGAAAGGTCTCATGAGTTACAAATATCATCTTCTCATATAGGAATGTAAACAGTTCAGCTTTAATAAGTCTTATGATTTCTCTTTCCTGTTTACCTTTTCATGCTTCTCTTGATTCCTGTATTTGAAAGTCAGATTTTCTGTTCAGCTATGGTCTTTTCATTAAGAATGCTTGGAAAGTCCTCTTATTGAAAGTTTGTTTTTTCCCCTGAAGTGTTATACTCAGTTTTGCTGGGTAAGTGATTCTTAGTTTAGCTCCTTTGACCTCCAGAATATCATATTCTAAGCCCTCTGATCCCTTAATGTAGAAATCTTGTGTTATCCTTATTGTGTTTACACAGTACTTGCATTGTTTCTTTCTGGCTGCTTGCAATATTTTCTCCTTTACCTGGGAACTCTGGAATTTGGCTACAATATTTCCAAAAAAAGAGTTTTTCTTTTGGGATCTCTTTCAGGAGGTGATCAGTAGATTCTTTCAGTTTCTCTTTTACCCTCTGGTTCTAGAATATCAGGACAGTTTTTCCTTAATAATTTCTTGAAAGATGATGTCTAGGCTCTTTTTTTGATCATGGCTTTCAGGTAGTCCAATAATTTTTAAATTACCTCTCCTGCACCTGTTTTCCAGATCAG
Organism: Petaurus breviceps papuanus; assembly: GCF_028583685.1. Classification (NCBI taxonomy): domain Eukaryota; kingdom Metazoa; phylum Chordata; class Mammalia; order Diprotodontia; family Petauridae; genus Petaurus; species Petaurus breviceps. The sequence goes on from NW_027187205.1 coordinate 100,224, forward strand.
TTGTTTTTCCAATGAGATATTTTACGTTGTCTTTTATTTTTTCATTCTTTTGGTTTTGTTTTATAATTTCTTGATTTCTTATAAAGTCATTAGCTTCCATTTGCTCCATTCTAATTTTTAAGGAATTATTTTTTTCAGTGAGCATTTGGGCCTCCTTTTTAAGGCATTTCTGCTTTTTAAGGCATTCTTCTCACTGGCTTTTTGAGCCTCTTTTGCCACTTGTGTTAGTCTGTTTTTTAAGCTGTTTTTTTTTTCTTCAGCATTTTTTTGGGTCTCCTTTAGCAAGCTGTTGACTTGTTTTTCATGATTTTCTTTTATCACTCTTATTTCTCTTCCCAATTTTTCCTCTACTTCTCTTACTTGATTTTCAAAATCCTTTTTGAGCTCTTCCATGGCATGTGACCAATTCGTATTTTTCTTGGAGACTTTGGATGTAGGAGCTTTGACTTTGTCGTCTTCTTCTGGTTGTATGTTTTGATTTTCCTTGCCACCAAAGTAAGATTCTGTAGTCTTGAGGTTTTTTTACATTGTTTGCTCATTTTCCGAGCCGAATACTTGACTTTTTTATTCTTTGTCAAGGTAAGACTGCTTCCATGGTCCTCCTGTCACAAACTTCAGGGGTTTTGTGCAGCTGTTTTCAGAGATGCTTCTAGGGATCTGCAAATTTTCAGCTTTTTCAAGGTGGTATGACCAAAGGAGAGGTGTTTATTCCTCTCCTGGCCTGTGCTCTGGTCTGTAAGTGACCACAAGCACTCTTTTCTGCCTTGGAACTGTGAGGAGGATTCCCTCTCCACTGCTGCCACAAGCTCTGCCGTGCCAGTGCTCCTCCTCACCCTAGGACTGCCCCCTAGGACTGCAATCCAGATCTCAGGGCAAAGCAAGAGAATCCTTCTTCAGTGCCACCAGAGGGATCCCTGCAGTCCCCTCTGATCAGCTATTGGATCCTCCAACTTTCTGTGGGCTGAGATTTCCAGAAGCAGCTATTGCCACTGCTGCCCACCTCCACCGCTCTAGGGCTGAGGCTGGACCATGCTGCTCTCTCACCCAGGTCTCACAGGCTTTTCCTACTGAACAAATTGTCTTTGGAGTTTTGGGGTTGAGAAGTCTGGAAACTGCTGCAGTTGCCAGTGATTCAGTCCCCTGAGCCTGCTCCTGCCCCGTCTATGCCAGCGTGACCTACACTGGACTGTGCTCCTCTCCCAACCTGACACAACAGACCTTTTTTGTAGACCTTCCAGGTTGTCTTGGGCTGGAAATTTGTTTCCCTTTGTTATTTTGTGGGTTCTGCTGCTCTATAATTTGTTTAGAGTTATTTTTACAGGTATTTGGAGGGGCTTGGGGGAGATTTCAAGCAAGTCCCTGCTTTCATTCCACCATCTTAGCTCCACTAAAAGATAGCTTGCAACATTGACGTTTATAAAATTTTGAGTTCCAAATTTTTTTCTCCGTTTCCAAGATGGCAAGCAATCTGATATAGGCTATACATGTACATCATAAGGAGACGAGATATATTCATTTGACAGATATTTATCAATTTGTGTGATACAGCATTAGGTGTCATGGAGAAGGCAAATAAAAAGATAACTCAAAATACAAGGCAGTCACTCAGTGGGGCACAATATAAGTGCTTTAGATATTCAGAGGAGGGGAAATTATTGTAAAATGGTGTGATCAAGGAAAGCTACATGGAGGAACTGCAACTTGAGATGGATTTTGGAAGATACTCATGTATCAGAGTAGAGGTGTAGGTATGTTAGGTTCCCAAAGGATAGATGTGAGCAAAGGAGCAGAGGCCTCAAAGCTGCAAGTTCTACTGTACTAATTTTCTTTGAACATCTTGTACCTTTTTACTGGTTGTCCCATATACCCAGAATGCTCCCCTTCACCTACTGGCTTCCCTTAAGAGTTAGCTCAAATATCTTATCACCTTTTACAGTACATCTTTCCTCACATTGTTCTCTGCTCTGGCCTCTCTGCCTCGTATATGTCTTGTTTGGGCAACTAGGTGGGGCAATGGATAGAGCACTGGGCTTGGAATCAGGAAGATTCATCTTCATGAGATTAAGTCCAGTCTCAAACACTTAGTAGCTGTGTGGCCCTGGATAAGTTACTTAACCTTGTTTGCCTCAGTTCCTCATCTATAAAATGAGTTGGAGAAGGAAATGGGAAATCACTCCAGTATCTCTCCCAAGAAAAGTCCAAAATGGGGTTACAAAGAGTTGGACAAGATTGTAACCTCATGTGTCTTGTATGCATACTTTTTTGCACGTTGACTTCCCCATTAAAATGTGAATTTCTTGAGGCCAGGGCTGTGTTTTTGTATACCTATCATTAATACAGTACCTGGTACACAATAAATGTTTAAATGTTTATATATATATATATATAAATTTTTTTTAAAGCAATTGGGGTTAAGTAACTTGCTCAAGGTTACATGGCCAGTTATTTCTGGGTGTGGTGCTAAGTATCTGAGCCCGGATTTGATCTCCAGGTCATCCCAACACTGGGGCCGGTGCTCTTACTCGCTGTGCTACCTGGCTGCCCCTGTTTAAATGCTTATTGACTGACTAGTTAAACAGCAGTTTTGAGAACTACCTGGAACTTGAAGATGTCTACACCTTACTCTCTCTCACTCCATATATTCAGGTAGTTGTTAAATCTTGTCCTTTCTACATCTGCAGTATCTCTCATATCCATCTCTTTCTCCCCACCCTCCACTCCCGGTAGAGCCCTAATTAAGGCTCTCTTCACCTCTGTCCTAAACTGTTTTAATGGCTACCTAATTTTTCTCCCTTAAGTCTCAGCCTGCTCCAGGAGCTATGGTACAATTCCTTATCTGGAAAAAGTCAGGGTCTGGTGCCTATATAGCCCAACCTTCCAATTAAATGTCTTTCCTTTTCAACCTTATTTCCTCCTACTTCCTATTAAACAATTAGCAAACATTTATTAGACACCTACTACGTGTCAGGCATTGTGCTAGATACTGGAAATACAGAGATAAAACTAAAACAGTTGCTCTCCTCACAGAACTTATATTCTATTAGGGGAGATGCTATGTATGTGTAAATATATACAAAATAAATACAAGACCATTTTCAGGAGGGGGTCACCAACATCTGGGGGAATCTGGAGACATCATGAAAAAGATGGCATTTGGTTTGAATTTCTAAGAGATGGAAGTGAAGGGAAAACTCATTCCAGATATGGGGGACAACCAATACAAAGGCGTCTAGACAGGAGATGGAATGTTACGTGTGAGCAATAGCACAAAGGCCAGTCTGGCTAGACATCAGAGGACAGAATGGAGAGTAATGTATATAGCAAGGCTGGAAAAGTAGGTTGGGGATCAAGTTGTTTAAAAGCCAGAAGAATTCACATTTGATCCTAAAGGGAGCCACTGGAATTATGAACAGTTGAATCACATTCTTAAACCCGTACTTGAGAAAAATCACTTTAGCTATTGGGACAGAAACTTAGGTAAGAGACCTAGGCTGCAGGTATAGATTTGGGAAGTCTTTACCTAGAATTGATAGCTAAAGTGGTGAGAATGGATGAGATCTCCAAGTGAGAGAATTAGAGAAAAGAATGGAAGATTAAGAATTTATAATTTATGATATTAGGGACCAGGACATAGAAGGAGACATACACAATCAGTTATCAGTCATTTATTATGTCACAGATACTGTGTTGCGTGTAAGTGAATTAGAGGACAAATTAATCATCGGTTTATATATGAAAGGGGCCTGGGAGGTCATCAAGTCTAGTAGTTCTTTGTCCTTTTTTGTATCATGAACCCCATTGGTTGTCTGTTGAAGTCTATGGACCCCTCAGAATAATGTTTTTATTGCATAAACTAGGATACAAAGGATTACAAAGGAAACTGGTTATCAGAATATTTTTATTTTTTTAAATTCAGGTAAAGAACCTCTGGTCTATTCCAATGCCATCATTTTACAGATAAGAAAAGGTGCAGAGAGTTTAAATGACTTGCACAGATTGACACAGATTTATATGTCAGAGCCAGAATTTGATGCCGTATCCTCAGATTCCAAATGTAGTGGTGTTCTTTCCATTATACTGCACTGAATTTATTGTTGGATTGAATTGGAGTCAGTGAGCTGTTGTGGAAAAAGGCTGGTTTAAACCAGGTTTCAATTGTTAAGTATCTAGACTGAGGATTTTAAGAGAAATCTTTTAAAGAAAAAAATTGGATAAGACTTAGTCATAGACTGACTGTGCATGGGGAATGACCTACAGGTCTGATCTTTATTATTACCTCTTTAGCCTATTGCAGTAACCTCCGAATAGGTCTTCCCACCTCTGTTGTCTTGCCTCTAGTCTATCTTTCATTTTGTTACTATGATAATCTTTCTTATTCAAAGATTGCTCAAAAATCTGAGGTAGCTTCATATCATCCCTTGAATAAAATCCATACTTCTTTGCTTAGCATTCAGAGCCCTCCACAATCTTGGAGAGTCTGCTTAAGGATCCATATACCTCAGATTAAGAACTTCTGCTCTAAGATAAAATGCAGGTCCCCCTGTTTGGCATTTGAAACCCCTCACAATATGACTCCATCCTATTTTCCTGGGCTGATCACACATTGCTTTCCTTTACCAGTCTACATTCTAACCAAACTGTTCTATTTGCTGTTAATTCACACATGACACTCCACATACTATCAGAGGTCCTTTGCACAGGTTGTCCTCCATGCCTGAAATACTTTTCCTTCTCAGTAAAATGGTCATTATACATTGATTGAGTGCCTGCTATGTGCCAGGCACTGTGCTAACTGCTAAAAATTTTTAAAAGTGGAAAAACAAAGAGAGTCCCTGCCCTAAAGGAGCTTACATTCTAATGGGAAAGACAGCACAGGAAAGGAAACTAAAAGGGATGAAGAGAGGACCATACCCTGTGCTGGGGTCATGATGGTAACGTCCAGAAGAGAAATACAGAGGAAGGCTGAAGCCAAGTGGGAAATGAAGAGATGGCTGACTTGGTGCCTTCCTTAAATAGAGGTTCATTCCTTCTCCATTTTATCCAGTCAGGAGGGTCACCAAGGGGCTGGGGCTACTAATGAGTGTAAGTTTCAGGGCTGAGGTGATTGTGCAGGATGCCTGAGGTTTCTTGGTTATGATAGTGAGGTCCAAAGGAATGCAGTTGGGTGGGAAGATATTGTATATTTTATATTTGACTTCTCCCCCTCCTGGACTGTAAGCTCCTTGAAAGCATAGACTGTGTCATATTAAATCCTCCAGCACTTAGCTTAGGGTCCTTCAACCAGTATGTCCTTAATAAATATGCCATACAAATATGCTAAGAGGAATAAATGAGTTGAAAATTATTCCTAAGGTTTCTTAACACTTTTTGTGTCATGAATCCATCCTTTTAGGAATCTGATGAACCCTATGAACCCTTTCTCAGAAAATATTCTTAAATGCATACAATAAAATATGTGGGTTCACAAAGGAAACTAATTACATTGAAATACATTTAAAATATTTTTAAAAGCTGGAAACTAGTTATTGAAATAAAGTTATAAAGACATTTTTTTAAAACCTCACAGTTAGGGGTGGCTAGGTGGCATAGTGAGTAAAGCTCCAGCCTCGGAGTCAGGAGGACCCAAGTTCGATTCTGGTCTCAGACACTTAACACCCACACAAAAAAACTAGCCGTGTAACCTTGGGTAAGTTACTTAACCCCAATTGTCCTTCAAAAAGGCCAAAAAAAAAAAAAAGACTAGTCCTCAAACCACCTTAGATACTGAAGTTTTGCTGGGAATTAAGCTTTGGTAACTACTGATTTAAAAGATAACAGTGTGCTCAGCAGTTTGAATATTTAAATTTCAAGTCTTTTGTGGCCAGATTGAATATTGAACATAGCTCTATTCAGAAAGTGGAAATGATTACAGTCTTCATAATTGTCTTGTTAATACCAAGTGATGATTTCAAATAATTTCTAATGAAGGAATTTGACCTTTTTGCACTTTTATCTGTAATTCCATTTATCTCTCACATGATATATGGGGATTTTTCTGTAAAAATATTGGAGCCCAGTAGAATATTGGAGTTTTATTGGGGATGGAATGTTAACATGAAGTAGTAGCCAGTGGTCTTAGTGTCATTTAACAAGGCTGGTCCCAGTGTAAAATTAGTTATGTAGAAGTCAGCATGGATTTTCTTATATTCATCTTATTAAAAGCTCCGGAGTCTTCTAAGCCAAATGCAGAAATCTAGAAACCTAAAAACCTGCTGTTCAAAGTTCCCATTTTGAATAGTAACAGCCTTATACTATAGTCTCTAATTCAATTTAACAAATATTTTTTTTAATCGAGCTCTTGCCATGTGCAAAGCACTGTAGCTACAAAGACAAAAATGAAGCAGTCCCTGTCCTCAGTATGAATGAATAGCTGTCTTACATTTTTGAAGAGGATGCTACTGACTGTTTATAATTTTTATGTACCAGAGCACCTGAAAAGGTCAGTATAACCTGGAGTACACAGGATATTTGCCTTTGATCCCCTTCCTTGCCATCTCCAGTCCAACTTCTATTAATATAAAGAAAGACTTGACTTTTCTCATTTGGACAGACATAACAATGATTTTTTTTAACAAAGTTTAATTTATTGGTCAAAATTGACTTTGTTTAATCCTTGCATTTTGTTAGACTTCTTTTCCATTTCTTATTTCATGAAGCAGATTAAAATTGTACTTTGAATCATAGACAGGCAAGACAGCTTTGAAAGCAACAGCTTGAATTTATTTTATAATTAAAAAGAAAAACAAGCTGCACATAATAAAGGGCTGCAGTTTCATATACAATTCCTTTTTTTGTTCTACTGTGTATATGTTAATGCCCATTTTGTTTAGTATTTAAGTTCAGAATAAATTTTTTTAATGAATGCCCTTTTCTAATTAATGGAATCAACTTTACCTAAGCCAATGCTGGTGTTAATGTAGCTTAAATGTAAATTTGAGAACTCTAATAAAATATTCTCCTAAAGCTTTCAAAAACTCAAATTCAGTTATAGTGCAGGCCAAATCAAATTTCTCCTACACATTGTATTTTTATAGAGCTTTTTCCTCTCCGGCCCCAATACATGTTGTATCTTCAAGTGGCATGTAAGCTCATTGAGGACAATAAATCAGTGCCTGGGAAATAAGTGGGCGTTTAATAGATGCTTTCTGAATTGAATTCCAACATGGAAACAATTAATAATAGTTGTTATATTTTTCTTCATCATCAAAGTTATGGCACAGTTCTGCTTTCTTATTCTGGCCATTCATGCTTTTGGTTTTAGAATTTCTTACAGTCTGAAAAACAAAGTATTTATGTAATATGTTTATATAAATTATGTAAGTAATACTATGTAACTATACTATACTTATATAGCTTATAGAAATATAGTACATTTATCTAGGCAGTCTAAATATTTAGAAGGCAAAGAGTTAGATTCATTAGTTTGATATGAATTCATACCCTCCAAAGAGCCATTGCCTCAGAAATGTTCAAGATGAGTTGTTCTGCATGGCAAGGCAATTGCTTGTGTGCAGGGAGCCTTTGATAAAGGAAGACAGCTGGTAATGAAAGTGGAAGCTGTCCTGTGCAATCTTTTATTTTCAGTGTCCTGTGATGGTCAAAATACATCCATAATTAATTTTCCTATAATTCATTTATATTAAATCAACTGATTGCTTTTACTCAGTTTAAACCAAAGTGAAGATTTGCATAGGTTGACTAGTTGAAAGTTTCTGGCAGCTTTATGACATAAGTCTAATACAATTATCTTTTTTAGCAAAATATATTTGAACAGTAGAATATTTTAACTTATTATGTTCTTCAACTTGTATATTCATGAAAACAAATGCTCTGCTGTCTAGACTTTTATTATTCATTCTGGTAGTAGGAGTTAGAGACAGTTGTATAACTAAGTGTACATGCTGTTTCCTCAGAACTTTCCCTACAAAATGGAATAAATGGTACTGGTATTTGCTGCATTGCTTTCCCTTTCCAAGGAAAATTTCACGCTTTTACTTTTCACTGTTGAAGTCAGTAGAATGTGTGTGTTAATGTAGCCGTATTCAGAAGGTGATATATATGTATATATAGCTTTGCAAACCTTTAAGCTCCTTATGTTAGCCATTATTATTGTTGTTATGAAAGCAGAAATTATTATATACCTATGAGTTACTATTTTGTTTATTCTATTTCCACTACATCTCTAGCATGTCTCCTTTCTATCTGCTCACGGGGCCATCACCCTAGTTCAGACTCTCATCACCTTTCATTTGAACTATTATACTTGCCTGATAATTGGTTTCCCTGCTGCAGGTCTCTCCCTCCTCCAATATATCCTCCACACTTGACCTAAGGCACAGGTCATGTCAGTCCTCTAAAGCCTTGGCAAACTCCAGTGCTCTCTACTACTTTTAGAATCAAATACAGACTCCTCAGAAGGCATTTAAAGGCTGTTGTGATAAGGCTCCAGCCTACCTTTCTAGCCTTATTATACACATTATTTCCTTTCATATATGCTAGATTGGCTTTATTGCAATTCCTCACCCATGACACCCTATATCACATCTCATTGCCTTTGTACCAGCTTTGTCCCTTGTGGCTGGAGTGCACTCCAGCTCTGTCTTTGCTTCTTAGAGTCTTTACTTTCTGTCAAAGCTCAACTCAAGCTCTACTTCTACTCTAGGCACCTCTACATTAGGCCTTTCCTTGTCCTCCCTCCTGCTAGTGCCACTCCCCCCTCCACCTTACCTCCTGTTTATTTTGAATATACTTATTGTGTGTAGGCTTGCTCGGCTAATGGAATCCAAGCTCCTCGAGGGTAGGCGGGATTTCCTGTTTGGCTTTGTATTCCCACTTTGTGTCACATAGTAGGTACTTAATAAGTGCTTATTGCTTGATTGATGCTGAATATCACAAAATTATATGAAGAAAAAATAGGTTCTTTTTTTTCAGTCAGAAACATATATTCGGAAACTATAGGAGAGCATTATTTTCTCTTGTGTTTCCTTCTTTACCTCCTCTTTCCCCTGACCCTAGCCATCAGAACCTTACCCGGGATGACTATGTTGCAGGAAGACTCACAAGCTCCTAGAGTGCCCTCTTTCCTCTGTAATTCAAACTATGTTAATAAGGATTAGATGAGGTGGGAGTCAACAGCTCCATTCCTTGTGATGAGATGAAAGGCCTTTAAAACCCATCCTGTCACTACCGTCTAAGGTCCTTCAGTCCATACAATCTGCCCTGCTACAATACCCTGAAGTCTCAGCTATGTGCCCCTTCCTTTTACCTCCTCCTTCCCTTTCATTTTTTTTCCAGGCGGGACCAGCGAGCACTTTTATTGGCTCTGTACATGTGATCTACTGCTCTAACCTGTGAGTGCACCCTTGATACTTTCAGGACTGCATCTGTTCTGCAGCTGTACTTTCTTTTACTTATGTCTCCCCCAGTAGGATTGTGAGCTCCCTAAGAGCAAGAATGGTCTCACTTTCCAGTTTGTATTTCTTCTAACAGTTTTAGAAATGTGCTTGGAACATGGTAAACCCTTAATAAATGCTTTTTTTTTTTTTCATTCATTTTGTCCTGGGAATGCTTTGCTTTTGAAGTCTCCTATTTTTCCATAGATACAGACTGTTTGGTCAAAAATTCAAAATGATCATAACTTAATGTTAAATGGAAATAAGTGTTTATTTGAAACTGTCTAGGATTAAAATCTAACTTGGACCATAAGGAACATTTAAAATTTTCTGCTCATTTGCTCTAAGCTATCTCTTGAGTAGCTGTTGTTTTGCTTTGAATCACACTTCTTTACCTTCATGCCCTTTAAGTTAATCTTTTTAAAAATCTTAACTTTTCTGCTGTGAATTTATCACGGTAAGAGTGACCTTTTTTTAAGCATTGATATATCCATATCAGAAAAATTATTACATTGCAACTTAAAGATAAATACATATTCCAATCCGGTAGGACATTAATAGCAGGGGAGAAGGTAGGAAGTGAAGTAGGAAAAATATTATGACAAAGCTATTCTATTTAAACTATCTTGTTTGCTGTCTTGTAATAGGGTAATACTTATACCAATGAACTTTTTATTCTGTATGACTCTAGGTGCTGTAATTGTCAAAAGTAGGGTTATATAAAAAAATCTTTTTTTTTTTTTCAAAAATATCTTTATCGATAATCTTTTCTCAGCATATCATACAGGTCTCCAGCATACTCCTAGTCAGATCCCTTACGGTGTACATTCTCTGAAAATGGCTAAGTACAATAATATGTAATACAGAGCAGTGATTTAGAGTGACAATACATGCTTCCTTGCACTTCAGTAATTTTATACTTGTTAAAAGAAAGGGCAGGTATTTGCTTTATTAGTTAGTTTCAATATTATACATTGTTTTTGATCTAAGATTTATTGCCACTTAAAAATTTTTTAATTTACATAATTGTAGTGATTGTGTATATTGTCCTTTTGGTTCTGCTTTGTTTCCTCTGCATCCTTTCATGCATGTGTTTTCAATTCCTTTATGTTCTCCATATTCATTGTTCCTTGTGGTTCATTAATATTCTATAACGTTTGTAAACCACAGTTCAAACATTTCCACATTTGTTACTGGAATAGGTTGTTAGATTTTTTGCTTTTGCAAATAGCGCTGCTGTAGATATTTTCTTGCAGATTTTTCTTTTATTATTTTACTATTATTATTATGCCATGGGATGTAAACCTAATAGTGGGATAATTTGGTTAAAAAGTATGAGCAGTTTTGTAAATTTTCTTACATAAATCCAACTTTTGAAAATGGTTGGATCAGTTCACAGTTCCATTAGCAATGTTTCAGTGTGTCTTTTCCTAATAGATTCAGAATTTTACACAGGAATGGTGGTCACAAGGCTTAAAATTTAATAATTTATTCAGTGTTGACATTGGCTTTTCTTTTTTTTTAAGCAATTGGGGTTAAGTGACTACAAGCGTTTATTTATTTATTTTTGCTTTTTGGAGGGCAGTTGGGGTTAAGTGACTTGTCCAGGGTCACACGACTAGTTTTTGTGTTAAGTGTCTGAGGCCGCATTTGAACTCAGGTCCTCCTGACTCCAGGGCTGGTGCTCCATTCGCTGTACCGCCTAGCCACCCCACATTGGCTTTTCTTAATCAGTTGTATTTTAAAGCAAGTATTCCTGCTATCATTTGTGATCTAGAAGCCCTTCAGTATTAGTAGTACTACCGTGTTTTCCTGATAATAAGACACTGTCTTATTATTTTTTTGGACAGAAAAACACCAGAGGGCTTATTTTCAGGGGAGGGCTTATTTTAATGAACATTGACAGCAATTTTAATAAACAGGTAAATGTGAACAAAAAAATGTACCTTTATTCAATAAGCAAATCACTGGGGAAGAACAGGATGACGCGCTCACTGCTGCAGCTCTGATTGGATGCAGCTCGGAGCGCGGTGTGCGTTTCACGGGGGGGGGGACAGTTCATACAGAGGGTACCGTAATGTAGCGTGTAGCGCAGGGGATCACCTTCACTACAGTAGCAATCTCAATAGGGCTTATTTTCGGGGGAGGGCTTATTTTAGAGGAATCTTACACAGTAAGGGGAGGGCTTATTTTCAGGATAGGTCTTATTATCGGGGAAACACGGTAGTACTAGTAGTGTCAGTGGCAGTAACAGCACTTATTAAACCCTTGTTGCCATGAATGAACATAATGCATATAGGTAGATAAATGGCTCAGGAATCATTTCTTCTAAAAATATAATAGACTAGTAATATCTGGATGGACATACAAGAATGGAGCTTTTGTGCCAATGAAAGAAAGACAAGATGGTGCAGTGCAGAGAACCCAGGATTAACAGTGGGAAGCCCTGACTTCTTGTCCTACTGCCATGTGGGTACCAGTTATTATAAGTCTCAAATGAGAAAATTCTTTGAAAATGGTAATGTACCATAGAATACAAGGTATTCTCTTTGGACATTTTTAGAAGAATGGGGAAACAAGCAGTTAAGAGGTGCTGGTCATTTTTAAAGCTCCCAGAGATTGGTGCCAGAATTTCTATTACTTGTGCTATTTTAGGGCTAGGGCAGGCATGAACTTGAATGGGCAAAAAAATTGCATCTTTATTTGCATTAACCTTTACCTGAAATTTAATGTTTCCTTCAGTTATTTAAAAACATGATTCTAAGAAGACTTTGCCAGACTGCTAAAGCAGGGTAGGACATAGAAAAGGTAAAAAAAATCCTGGTCTGGGGAGAGAGGCAGGAATTTAGGTCTGTTTATTCATATCTTTGCATTTGATCTAGTTTATACACATACATTATGTATGCATATAATATTTTAAATAAACTTGAGTCCTCATTGTGCACATACATTCCAAATATATCTGCTTCTCCATTGTCTGACTCATTTCCTCTATTACTATTGTTCCTGTGCTGTGCATATAAGGGCCTTTAATACCATTTGGTTTCAGTCTCTGTTGCTTCTTTTGTTTATAAAAAGGCCTAGTGATTTCTTAAACTTTGCTGAAAACCTGCACTGTTTGAAGTTTCTCTTTTTCTTTTCTTAGGCTCCCTATTTTCTCTTTCTATATAATATCTGCATCAGAAATGGATACTGAAGGTTTTGGTGAACTTCTTCAGCAGGCTGAACAGCTTGCTGCTGAGACTGAGGGCATCTCTGAGCTTCCTCATGTAGAACGTAACTTACAAGAAATTCAGCAGGCAGGTGAGCGACTGCGCTCTCGCACACTGACACGTACGTCTCAGGAGACAGCTGATGTCAAGGCGTAAGTACTTTATTGTGAAAATGTGGGGCTATGTGAGTTGGGAAATAGAATACGTTTTTTTTCTCTTGCTATTTTGATATATTTTGTAAATGAAAGGGAAAAAACAAATAATCATCTTTAGAACGTAAGATAGTTTTTGAAATATGTAAAAAATCATAAAATTTTGCCTACTTTACCCGTTCAGGCTACAAGGAGATGCTGCACACAGAGATGTTCAAGGGATAGTGGAAGTAAGAGGAAAACCACTTGGTGCTATAGTATTATAGCAGTCAAATGAGGTGCTATTCATCAAGTGCTTTGCAAACCTTAAAGCATTATAGAAATACTAGCTATTACTATGATTACTATTAGCCTTATATTATGTCTTTGATTGCTGACCCAGAAATGCTTGCTGCTACAGGTTAACAAATGCAAACCATTTAGGCAAATCATGTATTCAGAGCTCAGGAAGTATACCACAAAGGACAGTGTTTTGGAGAGTACTGTTTTGAATAGCTTATGCTCAGTCAGTAGTAAGATTAATCATTAAAGCATGATGTGATCCTGATCTACTTAGAGTCAGTGACTGCAGAGGCCAAGACGGAAGGAAAGGAAAAGCATTGGAGGTACAGCTTCTCCTTAGGGATGGTAGAACAGTAAAGCTAGAGAGCCCTGAGAGGGATTAGCTGATGGAAATTGCTGACTGGCAGCTGTCCACTGTGATGATAATGTTTTACAGGTCATAGATGTATCTACATTTAAGATTCAGTGTAAGAGCAAGTAGGAAATGGTTATTGCATCTTTCTTCGTTCTTCCAACCTGAGAAAAACATTTGTGTTTGATTTAGAGAACCAGCATATGTGATATGTATTCAGTAAATCTATACCCAGTGTTAATTATTTGGACAAAACTGTAGCCACCCTAGGTAGTAGTAGTTTTTAGACTTGCTGAATGTCTTGACTCTAGAATAGAATCAGTAGGTACAAAATAGAGGTTTTTAAGATAATTCCTTCTTTTTCCTTTTTATGTTTTAAATCTCCTGTTGGCTCTGTCTACTTGTGCTTCTAGGCACATACTTTTTGTCCATTTTAAAGAGAGGCTAAAGGAGCTCTGGAAAGAACCTTACCTGAGTGCTCTAAAGCCCCCTGCGAAAAGAAGTATCAGCCTCAAACATTGTCTTCAAGATTGTTTTCTGGAGGGTACTCAGCTTATGTGTGCAGCATTATTAGTCTGGTCTGCTGGAAAATTGTTATACACTTCTTGAGCACATAGGCTATATGGCTACAGTTATAATTTCATTTTGTAAGTTCTAGAACTTAAGATCTAAAAACAGTGTTTTATTAGTAACTCATGTTCTCCTTTCCTCATCTTGTTAATTCTTTTCTTCTTTCTCTAAATTGCTTCCCTTTAGGGAAGAGTAATTAATGCATTGAAGGAATGAGAATAGGGTAGGATAGGATAGGTACATATATTAAAAATACCATAAATTGATAACAGTCTTTGTGCATTATTTTTCTGATAGGTAGAGAAATACACCATAATTTGAATAGAATGTTTTGATATAGGATGAGGCAAGAAAAGGATCAAGTTGAATGGGAAATTTTCTTTCTTCATATTGATAAGGAAAATCTATTTTTAAGATTTCAGCTTAGAGATAGAATTTAAGCTTGATATTTACTTAATTAGATATGGTAGGAATGATATTGTAGGGCTTAACTTTAAGATATAGACTAATATGTATTTGACTACTGAGTTCTCCAAAACAACCTTAAAATTTAAGCAAAAATAAAACCCCTAGCTGCCAAATTGTATTTGGGATATTCCTGAATCAACAACATAATGTAGTATTTTAATAGTTGGAAAGTTTCAGTTATTCTTTGCTGGTACTAAAGTGGTTGATTAGAGTAACAAATGAATTAAGCAAAAAGAAATTTTTTCACTTCTTAACTAAATATGTTCTTTTAGAAAAAAATGACACTAAGGATGACTAGCATGTACTTATTCCCATCTTTGCTTTCTGGTGCTAGAGTCAAAAGTTGGTATGTTGGGGGCGGCTAGGTGGTGCCGTGAGTAAGAGCGCCAGTCCCAGAGTCGGGAGGACCCAGGATCGGTTCTGGCCACAGATATTTAACACCCACACAAAAAAAACTGGCCAAGTAACCTTGGGTAAGTTACTTAACCCCAACTGCTTAAAAAAAAAAAAGTTGGTATGTTAGAGGCTACATTGTGTGCTAGGCTTTAGGAGGGAGACCCAAAAATAAATAAATAAATAGGAAGTATGACTGAATGAAAGAGCACCAGATTAGATGTTGAGAGACCTGGATTCTGGTCTGCTCATCCTCAGTCCTGGATCCAGCATAGTCTTCCTTCTCTGAGCCACTTAATATTCCTGAAGGAAGTTAAAAATTTATGTTCAATCTGCAGTTAATTCATGTCATCTAATCTCAACTGGACCCTTACCACTGTTGGGCAATTTAAAAAATTCATTGCTGCTTGATTCATTTATTATATTTCTCACATCTGTTGTTACACACTTCTTCTCAGTACTTAAGCTATCATGCATTCTCACACTCTCCCCCTCTCAGCAGATGACCCCACCTTCTACTTTACTGAGAATGATTGAGGCCATCTGTTGTCAATTCCCTTATCTTCACTCTCTCAGTCATCAGAATGCCTCCATCTTCATCCATCCTCTCCTCCTTTTCTCTAGTCTCCAAGGGTAAACTCAGTCTCTTTGCCAAGCCTTACTCTTCTGCTTGTGGTCTCGATCCTATCTCTCATTCCTTGTAGCACTTGCTCTATTGATTATTTGTTCCTGTTTTCTCTCAATTTCTACCTGTCTGCTTGGTCTTTTTTTGCTTTTAAGAAGTGCGCTTGTGTTTCTCCTATTTGAAAACCTTTCCTATACACATCATTGTAATGTAATGCCAAAAGAAAGGCAACTTCCCAGGTTCAAAATACCAGCATAGGTGCTCTCTATTTTATTCAGTGACCAACCAAGAACAGAGAAGATTAAAACATGACATCATTCCAAATACAGCATTTACTAAGTGTGATTAAATAATCTCCAAGGACTACCCCACCCCAGGACCTTCCAATCATTCAATCAATTACAAAGTCTCTGTTCTAAATACTTCTCCACCCCTAGGCTATACCTTAATTAAGTCCACCACAAAGCCCCTCTTCTCCAATGGAGATTAGTTTCCAAACATAAGTAAACTACATTCATTTGTTCAACCACAGAACACAAAAAGGTCAAAAGTTCCCCACCCTTGGATCACAATTGAATCTACCCCAGAGTTACATCAAGTTTAAACACAGCACTTAATACCCAAATGGAGCTCTTTTCTTCATCTTGACACGAGGCAAGTTCTCAGCAATCTTAGTTCCTGGGGAGACAAGGCTTAGCAAGGCCATAAGATACATTGCCAGTCCCTTCATGAATTCATCCTCTGTCTGTAGAACAGTCCTAGAACCCCTGAACACATTAGCAAAGCCCTCTCCCAGGATTTCTGTAAACATACAACAAGAAAATCCTTCTTCAGGGCTTCTGAACCAACAGAAAGGCTCCCAGACCCCTGCAACAACAGCACTGTCCTTCACCAGTGGACAGTATTCACTCTGTCTGCAGGACAGTCTCCAGACCCCTGCAACAACAGTACTGTCCCTCACCAGTGGACAGTATTCACTCTCTGTCTGCAGGACAGTCTCAGGGCTTCTTAGCGAACAGCCAGGTTCCAGGACTTCTTCAACAAAAGGACTGTCTTTCACCAGTGGACAAATCTGGCAAAACAACATCAAAACAGACAGACAAAGTACCAGCAAAACAGCCATGTCTCCTCAG
The DNA here is from genome assembly GCF_028583685.1 of Petaurus breviceps papuanus. Classification (NCBI taxonomy): domain Eukaryota; kingdom Metazoa; phylum Chordata; class Mammalia; order Diprotodontia; family Petauridae; genus Petaurus; species Petaurus breviceps. The sequence continues at coordinate 116,842 of NW_027187205.1, forward strand.
TCCTTGGCAGCTCAGGGGGGCAGGTCTCAAAAGTCCAGGGCAATTCAAAGCGGCCACCAGCAATTCTCTTAGTCTCTCTCTCTCCACGAGGTGCTGCTTCCAAAAAGATCTTCCGCCTCTCTCTAGTGTCTCTCCAAATCTACATCACCAGCTCCTCCCAGTTCAGGACTTTCTTTTCACATCAACAAGCCCATCCCACAGGTGGGATTAACAAACTCTGGGTTTTAACACAATCAGTTTGAAAACCAAGCCAATACAGGGGAATCTTTAATTGCCATTACTATCACAATCATCCATTTAACTTCTTGTCCTACAGCTACTTTCCCATTCACTGCTAAATTCCTAGAAAGAGTAGTTTACAGATGCTTCCTCCCCTTCTTGTGCATGCCTCCATCTCCTGCAGTACGGCTTCTGACTATCATTTCATAAATAAGAATAATGACAGTAAGAATAATAGCTAGCATTCATATAGCATCTGCTTTGTATCAAGCACCATGCAAAGCACTGTGCAAATATTATCTCATTTGATCTTCACAACAACCTTGGAAAGTAGGTTCTGTTACCCACATTTTGCTGGTGAGGAAACTGAAGCAAAATAGTTAAATGACTTCCCCAGGATCACATAGCTAGTAAGATCCTGAGGTTAGATTTGAAGTCAGGCCTTTCTTACTCCAGGCCTGGCCCTGTACTGGGCCACAGCTGCCTCTACTGAAACTGCTTTCTAAGTTGAAATTGAATTAAAACTGTTTTCTAAGTTGGTTGACTTTTTCTCAAACCTCATATTCCTCGAGCTTTCTCTAATATTTTATGCAAGCAAGCAGGCAGGCAACAAGCATTTAAGTACGTAATATGTGCCAGGTATTCTGAGTTCTGGGGACACATAAAAAAGCAAAACAAAAACCCCAAACTAGGCCCTCCTCAAGGAGTTTACCTTCTAAAAGGGAACTAGAAGGTCAGGGGTGGGATGGGGTGGGGTGAGGTGGGATATAGAATAAGAGGTACCTGTAAATATATTCCATCACATTTATATACCATAACATGTTCAACCATCCCCTAATTGATTGGCACCCTCTCATATTCCTTTTCTTTGTCACCTCAAAAAGATCTGTAAATACAAGTACAGCCTTAGAGTTTGTTTTGTTTAGTATTAATCCCTCCTTTCATCTACATTGTCTAATTCTCCCTTCCCTTCCTATTGCCCTGTTGAGTGAAATGTATTTCTGTACCCAATCCTGTGGGTGAATATGTTTGAATGTATATGTATTCTTCCCTTTTTTTGCCAGTTCAAATGAGAGCAGTGTTCCAGTGCCAGCGACTCCACCCCACCCCTTCTTCGTATAGCTGTCTACTTCCGAACCTTGACTATATGAGATAATTTCCCCTGACTTTCCTTTTCCTTCCACCCTGTGTATTCTTCTTCCCATCTCTTTCCTTTCTTCTGTTAATATCATCAAGAACTAACAGAAGCACTCCCAGGCCTTCTGTATAATTAGAATCCCTCTACCCTGATGAAGATAGGGTTCAGAGGAGACACGTATCATTTCCATTTATTGGAATGTAAGCAGTTCATCCTTGTTTAGTCCCTTACGATTGTTCATAATCACTTTTTTATAATTCTCTATTCAAACTTCAGAGTTTCTATTCAATTCTGGTCTTTTTATCTGTTATGCTTGAGAATTCTCTATTTCATTAAAGGTTTATTTTTCATGTTGTAGTATTGCAATCAGTTTTGCCAGTAAGTTATTCTTGCTTGCAAGCCTATATCCTTTGCCTTCTGGAATATTATATCCCACGCTCTCTATTCCTTTATTATGGTGTGTGCTTCTGACTGTGGTTCCTTGGTACTTGAATTCTTTCTTTCTGACTACTTGTAGTATTTTTTTCTTTGTCCTGGAAGCTCTGAGTTTTGGCTATAATATTCTCAGGAACCTTCATTTTTGGGTTTGTCTCCAGAGGTGAATAGGAGATTCTTTCTGTTTCTACTTTACCTTCTGGTTCTAAGAGATCTGGCAAGTTTTCTTCTAAAATTTCTTGAAATATGATATCCGGGATTGTTTTTTGGGAGGGTTATAGCATTCTATTAATCCAGTGATTCTTATATTTTTTTCTCCTTGATCTGTTTTCCAGGTCATTTGTTTTTACTATAAGATAGCTTACATTTTCTTCTATTTTTTCCCAGTCTTTTGACTTTGTTTTAATAATTCTTGTTGTCTCATGAAATTATTGGTTTCTCTTGGTCCATTTTAATTTTCAGGGAGTTTCTTGCGTGGCAAGATTTTGTACCTACTCTGCCAAGCTGTTAATTGTCTTTCTAATTCTTATTTCCATAGCTCTCATTTCTTTTCCATTTTTCCTCTATTGCTCTCATTTCATTCATAAAAAAAAAACCCAAAATAAAACATTTTTACTCTTTAAAAAAAAAAGAATCCTCTTTCTTTGTCTGTTCCAGGAATTCTAATTGAGTTTGTGCCCAAGCTCTAGTTTTCTTGGAGGCTTGCTTATAGATGTTTTGGAGTTACACTTTTCTTCTAGGTTTATGTCTTGAGTATCCCTGGCACCATAATAGCCTCTTGTGGTGAGATTCTTTTTTTGTTTTCTCATTCTTCCAGACTATTTCCTCACTTTGAAGTTTATATTTGAGTACAATTCTGCGTGATTTCGGAGGGAAGGTCTGGGCTGATCCTTTTGCTGCTTTCATATTTCTTTAAGCATTGAGTGTTATGTTATTCTGAGGTCTCAGGAACAGCACATTAAGGGGACCTACAAGCTTTCAGTACTTCCAACGAGATCTGATCCAGGGCAGTGTGATTGCAGGCTTCCTGGTCTGAGCTCTGCAAGTTTTTGACCTCGGCTTGGTTCTGAACAACAGTAGAAGTACTGCTTGGCTACTCTGTGCCAGGTGGAAAGTTCTGCTGATTCATAGTGACAGAGCTGCAGTCTCCCTTTTGGGCTGGGATTCTTTCCCTGCTTGTTAGTCTGCAAGCATCAGATTGTACTAGAAGTTGGAATTGAGACCCGTCTCTGTTCCTGGGGTTGGAGTCACACTGCAGCCATTATCTACTCGAGAACACCACCCGTGGGAACAAGTATCCTTCTGCAGCCCACCCTGAATCTGTGACCCTGATGCTCTAGTATGGGTCTGGCACATCCCCTTGCCCTGGCACTGAAGTGCTTTGTATGTGGCTCCTCTAGACAGACCCAGTCCAGGGTCTATAGATTATGTCACTATGCTGACCTGGGCTGCAAAAATGACTCGTTGCTAATCTAATTTAATTAAATATATTTATATATTTGTGTCTAATAGTAGCCATCTCTAGGGGGGAGGGAAGAAAAAAGAAAGAAATTTTCATAACTTTATTATATGTTTAAGTGGAATAGTAAATTGTACATAATAGATTTGTAGTTTCATGTGTAACCTTTTTATTTATTATACTAATTTATGGAAATGCTTGTTTTATCCCACAAATTAAAAACAAAATAAATTCAAAAATTTTTAAATGACTCACTTACTTTTTCTTGGACTTTCCCACCAGATTTCAGTCTGGTGTGTTTTTTAGATTTATTTGGAGGAGTTTTGGGAAGGAACTCCCTGTACTGCTTCTTGCTAGTTGATCTTGGTTCTGTCCCTTATCTCTGTCTTTTAAAATCTCCTTCCTTGAAGGTTTAATTGAGTTACTACATCCTTTATGAATCTCTTACAAATCCCCTACATCTCCACGTGTACATTTGTTTCCTTCCTCTGATTTTCCTAAAATACTTTGTCTGGATTTCTCCTTTTTCTTACCCTGATTGACCTTGTGTCATACTCACCTGTGCATCTGTTATACCTGCTTTGGCAGAATGGGAGCTCCTTGAGGCTAGGTACTGATACATCCCTCAGTCTTTGTGCCACCAGAATCTATCACAGCACCTTGCACATAATCAGTACTTAATAAATGTTTGTTAAATTGGCCTGACTCTGCCACTAACCAGTGGTGTGACTTTAGTCAAACTGTTTTGCCTCTTGGGATCTTTTTGTTTCCTCACCTCTAGATGGTTGGACTGGATGAAGTTTAAGATCTCTTTCCAGCCCTTAAAAAACTGTTATTCTAAACCTCTGCCCTCAAACTACTTATTGGTTTGTTGGAGGCAAGACTTTGGTCTTTGAAACAGCTAGAGAACAATACCCAAAGATGTATTACCAGGTGCTGAATTTTGGAGTACTACCTATGAGTAGTAAAAACTAATCCTTCCCCAAATCATTGTGGATTGGAGATAAATGCTGTCTCACTGGAAACTGACAAAGAAACTAAATTAAAACAGAAATGGTGATGATGACTATGCCAGTGTTTGTGAAGAAACAGTGACCTGGAAATGGGACTCCCGTAGAGGGAATCTTTGGTTAAATGTTGATGCTTTGAATGTTAGGGATGGATTTTAGATTAAGACAAAATGGAAAGCATAGATGAGAGGGATTGGGGTAAACATTGAAAATAGGATCATATAGAAAAAGGAAGAGAATTATGAGAGCAGAAACTAAGGGGAACAGAACAAGTTAGCATATATTCACAGTAGGTGACAAGATAGTTCTGGGAGTTTCACTGGGCACTGGTGGAATTGGGGTTTAGGTGTCTTCAAAGAAAATGATTTTGATCAGAATTCAAGAGGATATATCAGGAAAAAGACCTTGCTTCACCTGGGGGTAAAGGAAGCTAAGAATAACTCTGACATTTGCCTAGGAGGTGGAAATAGAGTAAATTAATAAGAAACGACATTAACCCTAAAGAATTGGGGCTAGAGGAAGAATCTATGGATTGGGAGGGAGGGGTAAAATAGGGTGTCTGAATAAGATGAGTCATTGCTTTGAATGTATTCCAAGCTAATTGAAGAGTGTGAGGCTATCTAATTGTAACTTACCTAATAGATGTATCATTTGTATTCTGAGATTTCATTTTACTTTAGGGGAAAAAAACCCAGCAGCATGTATTTACTGTGCTGTAGTAGAAGTTGTAGGAGAAGGTTGTCATAAAAGAAGGGAAAAAGGAAGAATTTTGAATCTTTGAAAAATTTGAATTTAGTTCTTTGGAGGAACAGTCTCTCCTCTATACCACTGTATATTGGAACTAGGAAATGATCTACAGTAAATATGGTATGAACCTGCTTTGGAGAATTTTCTGCTTTTTGTTGTTTATTTTTTGAGGGGTTTCTGTGTGTGTGTCATTTTTTATCTCAAGCGTATAGGAATTCAATGAAGGAAAAGATCAACAATTTGTAAAGACTTCACAAAGGAGGTGAGACTTGAGCTGTGCTGTGAAGGGCAAGAAAGAACTTATTAAAATCTCTAATGGGGATGACTCTTCTAGGGGCTGTATTTGCTAGCAAGTTATTAGAGCCTGGTGCCATTGAGACCAGGTTGGGAGTTCCATATGAGCTAGTTAGTGTTTATCTGTTCCACAGACTATAGACTGTAGACTTTCTCCTTAATCCTTAGCTGCCAACTATCATATAAGTTTTCCACAGGAAGAACTAAGAAGAGTTTATGAGTGGATTGGCACAAACTCATCACTAAACAATTCAAAATACATCCCCTGCTGGTGGTGCCTTAGTTATGCTATTTTTGTATAGGAAAGAAAGCACATTACTAAATTATTTAAATACACAAAGTTCCTGTCCTTTAATTTCAAACTATGAGTCAGTGACAGCTGGAATCAGACTCCAGATCTCATAATGTCTAATTCAGTGGAATGTGCATTAATCCTGGGCTTTAGACTAAAGGGCAACAAAATTCAGGTCCATTACAAGGAACAATGTTGGTTCCAAACTTTAAGGTAAAAATTAAGTGAAAGGTCATGAGGCAGAATGGCTAGAGAACTGGCCTTAAAACAAGGAAAACCTGGATTCAGGGTCTGCCTCTAATACATACAAGCTATGTGTCTTTGGGCAAGTCACTTAAACTCTCAGTGCTCTAAAACACTCATAAGACAGTAAGTTGCAGAGAAAGTTCTGATCTTCATTGGCAGAAGAAGTTTCCTCACCAAGAAGTTCCTTTGCCAGTAAAATCAGAGATCTAGTCCCTAACCCCCAGTGAATAGTTCTCATTTACATAGTGATTTAGGATTTGCAAAGCACTTTGCATATGTTGTTTTCTTTGATCCTTACAACTTGTGAAGGAGGTGCTATTATTATCCCTTTTTATGAGATCTGTAATATTTATCATATTTACAGATGAGGAAACTGAGACTCAGGTTAAATGCATTCCTCAGGATCATGAAGCTAGTAAGTGTCCAAGAAGGGATTCAAATTTTGGGGGGTATGACTGTTATGGCAAAACAATATAACAATAATATATACATATTCATAAATTTGGGGCAGCTAGGTGATACAGTGGATAGAGTGCTGGGCTTCGAATCAGGAAGACTAATCTTCCTGAATTCAAATCTGGCCTCAAAGACTTACTAGCAGTGTGACCCTAGGCAAGTCACTTAATCTAACTTTTTGTCCCAGTTTCATCAGCTATAGAATGAGTTGGGGAAGGAAACGGCAAACCACTCCAGTATCTCTGCCAAGAAAACCCCAAATGGGGTTACAAAGTGTCAGATATGACTAATCTACCCAAAAAAAACCCCGTAATATAATAAAAACAATCTAGACATTTATAAGAAGACAAGAATAGTTCATGTATATATGAAGTCTTCAATATAGAAAAATATCTTCACATTCATAATGCAGTGATCCAATTTTTTTCCTCTCATTTTTGTCTTCTACTCTTTCTCTCTTCCTTCCCCTACAAAAAATCAGGTCAGTTCTTCTCGGGTCTAGAGGGCTTGACATATCTCACATCTCACAGAGATTGGAGAGTTTGAGTGCTGCAACTACATTTGAACCTCTTGAGCCTGTGAAAGATACAGATATTCAGGTAAGAATAGTCTGACTTAATTGAAATGAAAATAAAATCCTTGGCAAATATTTGATCATCTGTTTTAGAACAATTGGCATTTGACCAGCTATTCAAAAAAGCAGTATTATTATTGTTTTTCTGCTTCCTGATCAAGTGAAACATCTGACAAAAAAAAATCCCTTTTAGTTAAGAGTATGGTGGTGGTGGTGGTGAGGGATAGACTTGGATATATTTAGTTACTTTTAGGGATTTTTGCAAGACTAAATTGTGGAAAACAAGCAATTTCCATCTTAGCTTGAACGTTTTCATTTCTTTACATTTCCTTTTTTTTTTTTGACTTCCGTCCAAAGGATAGCAGTCATGACTGCAAGATCATCTTTCAGACTAGTCATGCTTTGTCTGGTGGAACTGAAGTGGTGTTATGTTCCTTTTCATGTTGTTGGTTCTCAGTTGGCAAAGTTTAAAAAAATTTGACTATGACTTATTAAAATCTTTGTTGATATTTTTTCCCCTCAAACTTAACAAACATCTGTAGATATGAACGTTTCAACATAAAAAAGATCACAAAACAGGAGAGTAGACATACTTGTGAACCTCTTACATAGTAGTTTTTTTAAGGTATACATATTATATTTAGCACAATAAATGTAAAACTGCTTGGCTTGTTACCTTCTGAACTTTGCTCTCTTCTACATATTTAGATGTTTCATTGACATTTTAGTGCTACTTCTATTGACTAAATTCCTTCCCTACCTTCTCGCTAATACAAGCCTTCTCTTATAGCAAATAAGTATAGTTGAACAAAACAAATCAACGACATAATGAATAGGTCTGAAAATGTGTGTCTCATTTTGTACCTTTGGTCCATCATGTCTCTGACAAGAGTGGGGAAAAAATGCTTCATCATCATTCAGTATTCTGAATTCATAATTGGTCATTACATTAATCAGAGGTCTTAAACCTTTGAAGGATATTTTCATTTACATTATCCTAGACATTGTATAAATTATTCTCCTGGTTCTGTTGACTCAGTGTTAGTTCGTTCAAGTCTTCTGAAGTTTTTTTTAAAGCAATTGGGGTTAAGTAACTTGCTCAAGGTTACACGACCAGTTATTTCTGGGTGTGGTGCTAAGTATCTGAGCCCGGATTTGATCCCCAGGTCATCTCGACACTGGGGCTGGGGCTCTTACTCGCTAAGCCACCTGGCCACCCCCTGAAGTTTTTTTGAATCTGGTCCTTTAGTAATGTCTTGCAACATAATAATGTTTCGTTGCTTTTTTTTGCCATAATTTTGAACAGTTTCACCAATTGATGGGAAATCACATTGTTTCTGGTTCTTTGGTACTTCTTGATTTCTAAGGAGTGTTTTTATTGCCTTTGTATTCAGCACAGGGAAATAATGTGAAAGAATTCTTCGGCACTAATGTGTTGTTGGTGGAGTTGTGAACTGAACCAACCATTCTGGAGAGCAATTTGGAACTATTCCCAAAGGGCCCACTTCTAGGTCCATATTCTAAAGAGATTGTACAAATGGGAAAAGGACCCACATGTACAAAAATATTTATAGCAGCTCTTTTTGTGGTAGCCAAGAATTGAAAATTGAGGGGAAGCCCATCAGTTCAGGAATGGTTGAACAAATTGTATCATATGAATGTGATAGAATACTGTTGTGCTATAAGAAATGATGAATAGGCATTCTTCAGAAAAGCCTTTTCAGGCTTATATGAACTGATGCTGAGTGAAGTGAGCAGAATCAGAACAACATCATACATAGTACCAGCCACATTGTGTGATGACTAACTTTGCTAGACTTAGCTCTTCTCAGCAGTGCAAGGATCTAAGACAACTCCAGAAGACTCATGATGGAAAATGCTATCCATGTCCAGAGAAAACTTTGGATTCTGAATGCAGATGGAAGCATACTATTTGCTCTCTTTTTTGTTGCTGTTTTGTTTCTTATGGTTCCTCCAACTGGTTCTAATTCTTTACAACATGACTAATGTGAAAATATGTTTAATAAGAATTTATATGTAGAGCCTATATTAGATTGTATGCCGTCTTGGGGAAGGAAGAGAGGAGGGAGGGGGAGAAAATTTAAAACTCAAAATCTTGTGGAAGTGAATGTTGAAAACTAAAGATAAATTAATTTTTAAAAAAGAAAAAGAATGCATCAGTAAAATTTAATGAACTGTGCTAACACACAGTTGTGTGTCTCTTTACTATAATAATCAGGAAAAAGATAGTAAGAGTGTTAAGAAAGGTATGTCTCCTATTAGTTTCAAGGGCCTTCAAATACTGTATTTGCATTTGAATTCTTCCTTGGGAGAGATGGAAGTGATCTTTATTGTCATTTTGACCAGTAATATACCTTTCAGCTAGCTTTGAGACATGTGTCTTGGGGACTTAAAGAGAAGGGTTCTATACATTGAGTTCTTCCTCTTCCATTGTTCTGATTTTGCTTTAATTATGGTCTTTCCCCAAACCAGAACAATCTTATCTAGTCAACTTAGTATTCCAATTCCATTATATTAATTTTCACTTCTAACTCAGAAACTTTACACACTAATTTTTAGTTTGATTGTAGAGGTGGAAAATATGTCTTTTTCTAAAAAAAATATAACAAAAACTCATATATATATTGTGCCTTAGAACTTGTAATGTTCTTTTCTCTTAACATTTCAGTGAAGTAGGTAATCTGTTAGTCAGCAAGCATTTATTAAGCTCCTACTATGAGCTAAGCACCGGGTAAAAGGTAAAAGACAGTTCTTGTTCATAAGCGTCTCACAGTCTAATGAGGAAGACACTATACTCAACTGTCTACAAACAAGCTATATATAGGATAAATTGGAAATAGGCACAGAGGGAAGGAATAAGGAAAGGCTTCCTGTAGATTTAAGCTGGGACTTGAAGGTAGGGAATTTAGGTTATGGAGATGAATTCTAGATGTGGGGGATAGCCAATGAAAATGCATGGAATTGAGAAATAGAATGTCTTGTGGAGGGGACGAATAATGGGTCGAATAATAGGTGGAGGGGTAAGACTGGAAAGGGAGGAACCAGTTTAAGAAGGCATTCAGTACTAGTGGATTTTATATTTGATTCTCAAGATAATAGGGGGTGGTAGTGATATAGTTAGATCTGTGGTTTTGAAAGATGTGACAGCTGAGTGGAAGATGTACTAGAGTGGTAAAGACTTGATACAGGAATACCAGCCAGTGGGCTATCTAATAGTCCAGGTATGAACTGATAGGGACCTCTACTAGGGTAGTGGCAGTGTCAGAGGAGAGAAGGAGGCATGTATGTGAGATGTTGGGAAAGTAGAGTCAGTAGGCCTTGGCAGCAGATTGGAATTGTGGGGTAAGAGTGAGGAGTTGGAGATGACACCTATGTTGCAAATGTCAGTGACTGGAAGGTTAGTGGTGCCCTTGACAATAATAGGGAAGTTAGGAAGAAGGGAGAGTTTGAGAATGAAGATGAGTTCAGTTTGGGACATGTTGAATTTAAGATGTCTACAAGCTATAAAGTTTTAGATGTCTAATAAGCAGTTGAAGATGGAATACTAGAGGCTAGGAGAGAAGTTAGGGCTAGGTAAGTATATCTGAGAATCATCAGGTGATTATTGAATCCTTTGGAGTTGATAAAATCATGAAGCAAAATAGTATAGGGGGAGAAAAGGGCCTAAGAGAGAGTCTTGGGAAACACCCACAGTTAGTGGGCATGACCTGGTTGAAGGTCCAGCAAAGGAGACTGAGAAGGAGCAGTCAGGAGAAGAGAACTGTGAGAAAATGTCAAAAAAACTTAGATGGAAGAAATATCAAGAAGGAGGATGATTGACAGTGTCAAAGGTTACAGAAAGTCAAGAAAGATGAGGATTTCAAAAAGGCCATGAGATTTGGCAGCTAAGATAAAGTTGTTCATGACTAATGTGGAAATATGTTTAACGTGATTGTACATGTATAACCTGTATCAGATTGCTTGCTGTCTTGGGGAAGTGGGAGGGCAGGGAGAGAGAAAATTTGGAACTCAAAACTTTACAAAAATGAATGTTGAAAGCTATCTTTACATGTAATTGGAAAAAAATAAAATGCTATTAAGGAAAAAAAGATATTGTTAATTTTGGAGCCAGCAATTTCAGTTGAATGAAGTCAGAAGTCAGACTATGGAGTTGAGAATGAGAAGAGAGGAAGTGGAGGGACCAATTGTATATAGCTTTCTCAAGGAGTTTAGCCAGAAGAGGGAGAAGAAATATAGAATGATAGCTGGTGGGGAGGGGCAGCTCAGTGGCTCATTGGTTAGAATGTTGGGCCTGAAGTCAGAAATACTCATCTTCCTGAGCTCAAATCTGGCCTCAGACACTTATTAACTGTGTGACCCTGGAATCATTGTAAAATGAACTGGAGAAGAAAATGATAAACCACTCCGAGTATCTCTGCTAAGAACATGACTGAAACCCACTCAACAACAACAACAAAACTAGTGGGGATATATGGATCAAGTGAGAGTTTTTTGAGGATGGAGGAGACATGTGCATGTTTGTAGATAGTAAAAGAAGCAGCCATTAGATAAGGACATGTTGAAGATTAGTGAGAGAATGGAGTTGATAGAGGGAACAGTCTGCTAGAGAAGACAAAATGGAAGGGGATTTTATGCATGTGGAAGGTTAGCCTTAGCAAGGAGAAGGGCTACCTTTTTATTTGAAACAGAAGTGTAGGAGATAGTGGTATAAAGCATCTTAGCGATGTGAGATGAGGATGAATAGAGGGACCTCTTGGTGAATGACTTCAATTTTTTTTTTTTTAAGCAATCGGGGTTAAGTACCTTGCTCAAGGTTACACGGCCAGTTATTTCTGGGTGTGGTGCTGAGTGTCTGAGCCCGGGATTCAATCTCCAGGTTATCCCAACACTGGAGCCAGTGCTCTTAACTCGCTGAGCCACCTGGCTGCCCCGACTTCAATTCTTAAAGTAAAATATGAGGCAAATTTCTCAGCTGAGAGAGTATTGGGAAAGCAAGCCATGGTAGATTTAAGAAGGGATGAAAAGGTTTGGACAAACACAGAGGTGAATGGGCTATAGTGAATTGATAGGATTATATAAAAGAATTTCCTTGCTGCAGTGAGGGTCCACTTGAGATTATTTAATATAACTCTGTAGTGGACCCAGTCAGCATGGTATTATGATTTTCCCCAGGTTTGTTCAACAGCACATCGAGTAGGACAGAAGGCAGTAGATGGTGGGAGTAATTCAGGGCTGAGGGTTGGCAGGGCAAGATCTTTGAGAGGATGAAGGGGCAAAGGATTAAAGCTAAGAGGACAGTGAAGAGTTGGATTGGTTTACCAAGGAGTCACATGGAGAAGGGAGGAGGATATAGACAGGTTTTGGCCTGGGAAAGAAATGAGAGGAGAGGGATAGTTCCCATGAAGACAGTAAGATTTAGGGTTGCAAGGCAGAAAGGGAACTGCCATGACAACGGATTATAATCAGATACAGGAATTTTAGAGTTCATGGACATGGAAATAGAACATGTGGGAATGGATTGTGGCAGGATCAATATATGTAGGGGAGGTAAAATGGAGGAGGAAATGAGTTAATTAAGGAAATTAAGTTAGGGTATATGTTGAAATCCTATTCTGTTTTTGTTTTGTTTTGTTTGCTTTTTTTGGAGGGCATTTGGGGTTAAGCGACTTGCCCAAGATCACACAACTAGTTTTTGTGTTGTGTCTGAGGCCAGATTTGAACTCAGGTCCTCCTAACTCCAGGGCTGGTGCTCTATTCACTGCACCACCTAGCCGCCCCTGAAATCCCAGTCTGAAGGCAGGAATTTGGAAGGAGAGAAAGACCAAACCAGGCACTGGATTCATTGAGGAAAGAAGGAGAATAGTCATTGGATAACATCTACTAGAATTTTGACTGAGTGATAAATATGAATTGAATGAAGCTCAGAGGGACAGAGGTGATCGTGGTAGAGGGAGAGCGTGGAAGTGACTTATTTCTTAATTAATATTAAATTAATTAATATAGTCCCATTGTTTCTTTGTCTTCTTTGGCTTTAATTCTCTTGAAGTGAAACAAGAAAACATCAAGATCTAAGCAATATTTCTTTAACTGTGATCACCTACTTTAGATGATTTTGTCTTTCGTTTTACTTTTCAGTCTTAATCCATGACTGAGGTTTTGTGGTTATGTTTATTCTTCAACATTAAGGTGAACTTTTTTTATGTATTAGAACAATTCAGTGCCCCTAGTACTCTATTGGGAAACTTCAAACTTTGAGACTAAGGATGCTTCAGTTTTGAGTTGATGAAATTACTTCTCTTGATTGGATTTTTTCCATAAGTAGTCTTAACAGTGCAAAATATTTTCTTTTTCTTCCAATTAGATGCAGGATAGCTTTAAAAACAGTACCACACATTTGACATTTGAAACGATAAGAGGAGAATATCACCCTCTAATTTAGATTGCCAGTAATCTAAGATTAAGAGGGAATATTAACATTGAAATAAGACCTTAGTGAATTTTTTTTTCTTACAAAGGTCTCAAGGAAGAAAACTGAGAGATGACAATCTTCTTTGTAGGAATTGTCATTACTTTTAATTACAATTTGGGGCAGTAGGCTTTGGTCAAACTTAAGATTTCTTTTGTTTTTAGGAATTCAGTTTAGTTTTTATCTCATTTTACTGGTTACATATAATGTAACATTATGTCTTTCAAAAATGAAACTATTCATACTTTTTATACCATTGAGTTTAGGAGCTAGCCATTATAACTAGAGGCAGGGCCTGAGATAGCCTTCAACTTTCAATCATTTAAAAATGTTGTGGTAGTTAAATTTATATAATCAATTACAGTTAAGTCAGAAGTTATTTTACTTTCAAATTTTTATTTTCCAGAATTGTAAAGACAGCTGTTGATTTGTGGACTTATTGAATGTGAAATATTTCCAAACAGTGCTTTTTTTTATTTTTTGAGATAAAGGCTATAGCAAAATTCTCTGTGCTGAACATGTCAGAGTAAATTTATTTGTGTCAATTTACAGAACTCTTAAAATATAGTTTATAAGTGGAAATGCTGATGCATCCTTAAAAGGATGCTGCCAAGTACTTTGCAAACCCCAGCCATTGTTTGCACTATTTAGAACCTTGAAAAGGCATTTTTGTTTGTACAGATTGCGCTTTTCTATTTGGTGAACATTGATTATTTTTTTCCTCTGTTTCTAATGGAGCTTGAAATTAATATGGTTTTCCTTGTTTCCTTGTTTGCCATAATCAATGATGTCGGTGTGTTTTGGAACCACATTTTTAAAAGTTGCCATGGCTAGCAAAGGTAACATTTAAAAAAAAATCCATTTATATATGAATGAATTGTGTGAGTGAATTTTTTAAAAATGTTAATTGATTTTTTTCTTTTGCTTTTTGGAGGGGGGAGGGTAGGGCAGTTGGGGTTAAGTGACTTGCCCAAGGTCACACAGCTAGTAAGTATGTCAAGTGTCTGAGGCCGGATTTGAACTCAGGTACTCCTGACTCCAGGGCCAGTGCTCTATTTCACTGTGCCACCTAGCCACCCCTGTAAATGCTTTTTAAAAAAATATAGCTGTGAGAAATCACTGCAAAATTGTGTAATGAAAGCTGAGCAATAGCTGTTAACTAGACATGATAATAAAAAGCTTGTTTTGAGCCACCTGTGACTGAACTGTTATGGGAACTAAAATCCCTCTACAGTTTTACAATGTGGCTGAAAAGAAAATTTCAGTTAGTTGTGTAGAGCTTTAAATCCTAAACAAAAGAATTTATATATTTTTCTAGAGGCCATAGGAAGACACTGTAGTTGATTGAGTGGGGGGATCACATCTTCAGATCTATAGTGTGTGGCCTGAAATAGGGAGAGTCTTTTGAGATTGTGAGATCAGTTACTATTGTCATTAATAGTTCAGGAAAGAAGTGATGGCAGTCTAAATTAACGTAGTTGATGTTTGAATGGAGAGATATTGTGATGGTAGAAACGGGAAATTTTGGCATCTGATTGGATATGTGGGATGAGGGGAAATCAGGTTATTGAGATTAAGTAATCTATACTATTTATTACCAAGCCATTCAGCTGTTTGAAGTCCTGGCAAAGTAGCTGATGCTATACCTTGGTCTCTGAAATAGCTGTGATGCAAGGAACAAGAGCTTGTTCAGTATTTGGAGTGAGAGCACCTGGGATTCAAATCCCGGACCTGCCACTTACTAACAGTGTGATCTTGAGTAATTTAGTTAACATGTTTAGGCCTCTTATGAGAACTCACTTTTAAAAATGCCTTCATCTCTGAATTAGAATCCAGCCTGTTAATGAAGGGGGTTGGGTGGTCCAGGAACGAGAAACATTTTTAAGCAATTAGGGTAAGGGAAATCTGTGTGTCATTTATAAGAATAGATCCTCAATAATTGATTTTTACTTCACTATACAGTAACTATAATGAAATATTCATGATTTCCTTCCCTTTTCTGCTCATAGGCTTGTAAATGAAAAAGAACATGCTCAGACCTCTTTTAGCCTGTCTTTTAAATAGTTATAAGAAGCTAAAAGGCATTGACAGTCATAAAACTAATTCAGTACTGAAATAATCCCATATACTTCTTTAAAAAGACAAGTCAGTAACTTTAAAATAGCAAAAAGCTACCCAGTACAATGAATTCTATTTTAAGAATGCTTAAATTTCTGCTTTTTTGCCATTGATTTTGTCTTTGTTATTAATATATTTGCATGGTTAAAGTTTTTGAATTAATTTTTTCTTTGTTTTCCTTCTATTGTTATACCTTCAAATTAAATCAGTAGATTTTTAAATAAATAAAGCAAAGATAAGGAGAAAAAATGATTTCTAAGTGTAAAATACCATAGAGCTGTTAAAACCCTTTATCATCTTCATATCATTTCCACTGTTTAACTGAAGCTTAACTGGTAAATTTAGTATGGGATTTTTTCAGACCAGTAAAGTAGAAAATTGAATTAGGCATGAGTTTTAGTTTGGAGAATTTATATTGTTTCCTTGCTTCCTTTTGATTAAATTCCAGTGGATAAATATCCTATCCCTCTTTCTCTTTGTAGTTCTTCATTTTCTATACCTGCCTCAGTGTCATCAAATATCTATCTTATTTTCTGAGGTCAATATCTACATGAATTCTTTGCCTAAAACAATAATTTTATATAGAACTTTAAGGTTTGTAAAGTGCTTTACTTAGTCTCCTTTGATCCTTAAGACAACCCTCCAAGTCAAGTACTAAAGATGAGGAGACTGAAGCTCAGAGAGGTTAGTGACTCTCTTGCCCTGAGACATAGACCTGTGAGTGCAAGCAGTGGTATTTTGGTCAGTGAAACAGCAAACATTTATTGAGAATCTAGTGTGTGCCAGGCACTGAGCTAGGTGCTGGAGATAGAAGTACAGAGAATGAAGCAACCCCTGTTCACAAGGAGCTTACATCCCAGTGGGGGAGATTAGAAGTACATGTATGTAATATAAAGTGAATAAATGTAAACTTACGAGCTAAGGGAGAGTGGATATTCCAGGCAGGTGGGAAGGCCAGTGCAAAAGCATGGAGACAAGTCTGACCATGTCACAATTCAGTCAATTCCAGTCCCTCCCTCTTATCTCCAGGATCAAATATAAAATCCTCTGTTTGGCTTTTAAAAGCTTCCACAGGGGCAGCTAGGTGGCACAGTGAATAGAGCACCAGCCCTGAAGTCAGGAGAACCTGAGATCAAATTTGGCCTCAGACACGTTTGATCCTTAACTAGCTGTGTGACCTTGGGCAAGTCACTTAACCCCAATTGCCTTGCCTTCCCCCCACCCAATAAAGCTTCCACAATAAGGCCCCTTCTTATCTAGTTTTCTTTACTCCTCCCTCAATTCTCTCTTTCTCTCCTACAGCCCCTCTCCCAGCCCCCATCCAGTGACACTGACCTCCTTACTGTTCTTCATGCACTACATTCCTTCTGCCAATTCTGGGCATTTTCACTGACTTGTCCCTATTCCTGAACTCTCCCTTCTCATCTCTGCCTCTTGGCTTCCCTGGTTTCTTTTAGATCACCTCTGAAATCTGAGGTTTGGCTCTCCTTAGTCTTAGTATCTTCCCTCTGAGATTACCTCCAGTTTATTCCGAATAGATCCTATTTGTACATAACTGCATGTTGACTCCTCCGTTAGACTGTGAGTTCCTTGAAGACAAGGACTGTGTTTTGCATTTCTTTGTGTCCTCAGTGCTTAGCATAGTGCCTGCCACATAAGTAGAGCTGCTTAAATGCTTGTTGACTTACTAACAGATGGTGATGTGGACTGTCTGGTGTGAGGAACAAAAAGAAGGCCTGTTTGGCTGGATTGAAAAAACAGAATGGGAAATAATGTCCGGTGAGTCTGGGGAAAAAAATTGGGACTAGGTTGTATAGGATTTTAAAAGCAAGACAGATTTTTTTCCTAAAGGCAATAGGAAACCACTTGGGTTGGTTATATAGAGTAGTCAGTTGGTTAGATCTGCACTTAAAGAAAGGATTGGAGTGGGGAGTAATTTGAGGTGGGAGATTGGTTAGGATGCTATTGTAATAAACTGGGCAAGAGTTGATAAGAGCCTGAAATGAGGTTGGTAGCTTTGTGAGCAGAGAGATGAAATCAGATGTTTTGGAGGCTGAAATGACAAATTTTGGCAACTGGTTGGATATATGGGATAAGAGGGAGAATGAGGAGTTGAGGATAATGCTGAACTTTGGAGCCTAGAAGGATGGTTGTACTCTTAATAAACATAGGTGAAACTTGTAAGGGGAGGAGGATGAGTTCAGTAGTTCATTTTGGGACATGTTGAGTCTGAGGTGTCCCCAGGACATCCAGTTTGCAAGTTTAGTCCTCTTTATACTGTGCCTTGCTGCTTTTCTGCATTGTAATAATGGTGCCTATATTCGGGTAGAATTTGATAGTTTGGGCTAATAACTCATGTTTATATAGCACTTTAAAATTTATACATTCCTTTTATCAGTCTTATGAAGATAGTAGCGTAAATATCATCTCTGTTTTACAGGTGAGAAAACTCAAGTTCAGAGAAGTAACCTGATTGGCCTATGTTTTCATGGCTAGTGTCAGAGCAGAATTTGAACCTAGGTCTCTTAAGACTAATGTCATTGTTTTTCTTAACTTCGCTATGTTGTCTGTGTTAAAAGTAAAGGGTAAGATGAAGAAGGTAGAGTGTATTGCTGGTGACAGACAGATGCCAGAACTAGTGCTCTCTGTCACTTTTTCTGTGATAGAAACTTGTTCTGACCTTGGACCTGAAGGAGAGACATCAAGTTGAGACAGATTGAAGTGTATTCTTCAGTGATTGTTGGAATTACAGTGTTATAATGTGCCTGGGATGTTTTGAAGGCTTATATTTTACCAAAAAAAAAAAATAGTGTTCAGATTGCTGTAGAGCAAATACAGGTGGCAAGATTATACTTCTTTGTGGCTTTTTTCCAACCACATCATCTTCACATTGTCATTTAGACGAGATATGATTGTCAGCAACTGCATACTTATGGGTCTTACCAAAATAATATCATTAGATATTCTTATCTTGACTATGATGAGGAATATGGCTTATTTCAGTAAATAAATTGTTTTATGCCCTAGGACAATTTTATTTTGTAAGTAAGAACATCTATTTCACTTACTTTCATTTACCACTTAAAAGATCTTCTTTGGGTAAGATATTTTTGAGGACTATAGCAAGTAAAATTTTTCTATCAGGAAAAAATTACAGTTGATTTGGTTTGGGAGGATGTGTTGGTCTGGTTAGGGCTCTCAAAGAATAGAAACAGTCATTCCTGCTTCTACTCTAACTACAAAGTTTTACTAATTGCATACAACCCCTGACAACACACACACACACACACACACACACACACACACACAAACACAGAGGCTTCCACCTCACTTCTACCCTTAGGCCCCATTCTTGACCTGCTTCTGGGAGATGGAGCCCACAGGTAAGTGTACTCCAGGGAGTTAGTAATATCCAGACCATAAACCATTACAGAGTGGTCTGAGGCAGTGAAAATCTGTATAGTTTTATGTTGAGGTAGATAGGAACCTATAGTCTTTTACAGATGTACCAGTCTAAGGTAAGCAAACCCTAAGCACCTTTGAATACACTACTCATGAGTAGACTAGATATAGATAAACACAAGGATTGTTAGAATTCCTTTTGTTTGATGTCTGGGCTTAACTTAATGGTTCATCTTCATTTATTCCAACTATTTCTATTTACCTGTTTCCCCTTCCTCTGAGAGAAAGCACCCAGCCTATTAGAGGAAGACCAGTCAGAAATATTGATATGAAGTAATATTAAATTCAACTTTGCTATTTTCATATAATCAAGATCAACATCTACTTGGCCACAAGCTTGGTATGGACTAACAGTGTGACAATACAGCCAAAAAAGCAAACATAATATGGAATCATATTTCTTTCTGGGGGTTTGCACAGCTGTCATCAGAGCTTCTTCTAGACACCTGTCTTAGAATTGTGAAGATTCCCTCTCCACAGCCAGCACAAGCTCTGCCATGCCAGCGCTCCTCACCCCACAACTACTACCCAAGACTGATCCAGATTCAAGCAGGGCAAAGCAAGAGATTCCTGCAATTACCCTCTGATCAGCTGCTTGGTCCCCCTACCATCTGTGGGCCTAAAGCTCCTGAAGCAGTAGCCTGCTGCAGCAGCTGCTGCTGCTGCCTCCACCATCCCAGGGGGCAAGGGCTGGACCATGCTCTTCTCTCACCCACATCCAACAGAGTTTCCCCACTGACCTTTTACTTTCTCTTTGGTATTTATGGGTTGGGAAGTCTGGAATCACCACAGCTGCCAGTGACTCTACCCCCTGAGGTCTGTGTGTTGGCACAGCCAAGGCGGGACTGTACTCCACTCCCAGTACGATGCAATAACCCTACCTTTTGGCTTTCTAGGCTGACTTTAGCTGGAGATGTATTTCACTCTGTCATACGGTGGGTTCTATAGCTCTAATACTTGTTTAGAGTAATTTTTTACAGGCATTGGAAGTGGTTGGGGTGTGAACTCAAAAAAGCTCCTGCTTCTGCTCTGCCATCTTGGTTCTATCCCACTTAGTATTCATTCTTAAGTATTTCCAGAAATGGGGAGTTCAGTACTACTTCAGTACTGCTCAACTGTTCTAATTATTAGAAGTTCTTGATAATATTAAGCTGAAATATATCTTCCTATAATTTCCATCTGTTTGGCATGAGCTCTGTTCTCTGGAATTACACAAATTATGTCTGTAATTCACATGACCCCAGAAATTTGGGACATGGCACTCTGCACTCTGGAAGCAGAGATCTACTGTGGCAAAGAGCTCAAAAGTCAAGTAATTGGCTGGCAAGATGAGCAAATAGAGGAAGAAAAATCAGACAATAAGATCATTCTTTGGTGACAAAGAAGACAAGAACATAGAACCAGAAGAGACAACAAAGACAAAACTCCTGCATCAAAAGCTTCCAAGAAAAATACAAATTTTTCACAGGAGGAGTTCAAAAAGGAGTTTGAAAATCGACTAAGAAGTAGAGGAAAAATTCGGAAGAGAAATGAGAGTGATGCAAGAAAATAATTCCTTCAAAATTAGATTAGACGAAATGGAAGCTAATTGACTTTATGAGAAATCAAGACATTATAAAACAGATCCAAAAGAATGAAAAAAGAGAAGGCAGTGTGAAATATCTCATTGGAAAAGCCACTGACCTGGAAAAATAGACATAGGAGAGATAATTTAAAAATTATTGGACTACCTGAAAGCCATGATCAAAAAAAGAGCCTAGACATCATCTTTCAAGAGATTCTCAAGGAAAGCTGCCCTGATATTCTAGAACCAGAGGGTAAAAGAGAAATTGAAAGAATTCACCAGTCACCTCTTGGAAAAGATCCCCAAAAGAAAACTCCTAGGAACGTTATAGCGAAATTCCAGATTTCCCAGGTCAAGGAGAAAATATTACAAGCAGTCAGGAAGAACCAATTTGAGAACACAAACAGGATAACACAAGATCTAGTAGCTTTTACATTAAGGGATCAAAGGGCTTGGAATATGATATTCCGGTGGTCAAAAGAGCCAGGATTAAAACCAAGAATCACCTACCCAGAAAAACCAACTATAATATTTAAGGGGAAAATATGGATATTCAAAGAAATTGAGGACTTTCAAGCATTCTTGATGAAAAGACCAGAGCTGAACAGAAAATTTGACTTTCAATATAAGAAGCAAGAAAAGTATGAAAAGGTAAACAGGAAATAGATATCATAAGGGAAAGTTGAACTGTTTACATTCCTACATGGAAAGAGGATATTTGTAACTCATGAGACTTTTCTCAGTATTCTCATAGTTGAAGGGAATGTGTGTGTGTGTGTACATATATGTACATATAGGTGGGTGTATGTGTGTGTATATATGTGTATATGTACACATAGAGGGCATAGAGTGAGTTGAATATGAAGGAATGATATCTAAAAAAATAAAATTAAGAGATGAAAGAGGAATACATTGGGATAAGGAGAAAGGGAGAGATAGAATAGGCTAAATTATCTCACATAAAAGAGGCAAGAGAAAGCAGTTACAAAAGAAAAGAGCAGGAAGGTGAAAGGGAATGAGTCAAACTTACTGTCATTGGAAGTGACTAAGGAGAGAATAACATACACATTCAATTGAGTATCTTACCCTACAGGAAAGTAGGAGGGAAGGGGATAAGAGTGGGGGATGATAGAAGGAAGGACAGATTCGGGGAGAGAGTAGTCAGAAGCAAACACTTTTGAAAAGGGACAGGGTCAAAGGAGAAAATAGAATAAAAGGGGGGCGGGATAGAATGGAGGGAAATTTGGTTGGTCTTTCATAATATGACTACTGTGGAAATGTTTTGCATAACTACTCATGTGTAATTTACATTGAATTGCTTTTCTTCCCAATGGGGGTGGTTGAGGAGGGAAGAAGGGAATCTGGAACTCTTTGTTTTAAAAGTAAATGTTAAAAAATTGTTTTTAACTTAATACCCACACAAAATAACTGGCCATGTAACCTTGGGCAAGTTACTTAACCCCAGTTGCTTTAAAAAAAAAATTGTTTTTACATGCAACTGGGAAATAAGATTTATAAGCAATCTGGCCCTACAAGAAAGTAAGGGAGAAGGGGTAAGTGGGGAGAATAGAGGATATAAGAGAAGGCAGACGGGTTGAAGGAGTATTCAGGATGTTTGCCATCTTGGGGTGGGAGGGGGAGAGAGATAGGGAGAAAATTTGTAACTCAAAATTTTATGGAAATGAATGTTAAAAACTAAAAATAAATAAATTCTGGTTGGGGTGGTGGAGAATGATTACTGTCAGAGATGCTATGGAAGGGATTCCTCTTGGGGGAAAAGCGTCCTCTAAAGTTCTTTCTTACTTCTGAGAAATCTGTAACTCAAGCTAGGTACCAAGTAGAAGTCCTAACTAAGAATGATTCTTATGAAACAAATGGGTTTCATCTTTCAGTGCTTACATACACAGTTTGTTCAGGTTCTTAAAAGTTTGTTTTAAAATAGATGTACTCCTTTTCAAGAAGAGTTTGCACTTTAGAAACCACTTTTGTAAATTGTACTATTCTCTTATCCCCAAGTAGAATAGCAGTTAAGTTAATGGTAGCCTTTGTTGTTGTAGCTTTGCATATTTGATATTTTGGCATTTGCATAGTGAAGTGCATTGTTGTGGCCTTTCTTTTATGGCAGCCTACATTCTTTTTTCTCCTGTGTTCATAGACAGACACCAGTCTTTAATCTCAGTGGATCTCAGACTCTGCTTAATTCAACACAACTGGCTTGAGAGAAGCCCTTTCCTAGCATATAGCAGGTTTGTTTTGGTCAGGATTTAGCTATATAGACTGAGCTACATCTGGAAAATTCACAAACACTATTTACCTGCCTTGTATTCTGTTTTCATACTACATGGTAAATAGAGAAACAGAGACCCTTAGAGCTGGAAGTGGACTTGGAGAGTGTTAGTTTTGTGGGCGTCTTTGTCTCTTATAAAAAAAAAACAGCAGAGTTCTCACCCTCTACTTGTAAATGTTTTTTGCTGCCCATTGTCATTGAGCCCTGACATGGTGTGAAACTCAAAACCAGCAAACCTCAGATTAGAATATTTATATAGATTTGCATATGGTAGTGTGCTAGACGGGAAGCCCCTTAAAGATGGGACTGTTTCTTATCTAAGCTTTGTGTCTATGAGCACCTGCCACAAGTCTCTAAAGGGAGGTGGAGTTTATTGAATATTACTGGTCACGTTAATGGACTGTCCTATTTTGTTTTTTGTTTCTACTTATAATAGATGTTTACAGCTAACCTAATGATTGTTTTGGTCTGCATTGCATTGATTTACTTTTCCTGCTTTACTATGATAAGAAAAGGTAGATTTGGTGCTATGTTCAGTCTAATGACAAAGGAGGCAATTAACCATAAGTATTCTGTGAATCAAATTAAAAACAGTAATTTTATTTTAAAATTTTTTGTTTATTTGATGGATACTAAAACTTAAATACATAAGAAAAGAAAGGAATTATATTAAACTTAAATATGAAATAAGAAAAGAAAAACATGCCATGTGTACAACAGAACACAGGAGAGGATTCAGAATATATAGTAATAATTTATTAAAAGAAAACCTTATATAGTAAATACTGAGTATTATGTTGAAAGCTGTCTGTCTTTTCCTTGCTTCCTTGTAGGTTTTCTTTTGTTCTCTGCTGTATGCTTTTTCTCCCTTTTTCCCCCATCTGCCACCCCAACGCTAAAATTGAGCATGAATATATTTATATATAGGTTAAAAACCAGTAATTTTAGAATAACAATGGATATTGTAAGCATCTTTTAAGAAGAATTTTTAAAAACTGCATTTATGGTAAGCCAAGGATATAAGATTTCAGTTCTTCTCTTCATCCATTCAGTTTCTGTCTGAAGGCCGTGCATTTTAAACAAGCAGCTAAATGGATGTTGAATGCATTTTGAACAAGCAGGAAATGACAGGCCTTTTTGTTTTCTCAGAGGTTTCTTATATCCTGTAGTGAGCAAGGGAATATCAATTACTTAAAAAAGAAGTAAGTTGAAATAGTTCAGTAAGAGAATTTTGGATAGGGGCACCTAGGTGGTGCAGTGAATAGAGCACCGGCCCTGGAGTCAGGAGAACCTGAGTTCAAATATGACCTCAGACACTTAACAGTTACTAGCTGTGTGACCCTGGGCAAGTCATTTAACCCCTCTTGCCCTACCCCTCCAAAAAAACAAAAGAGTATTTTGGAATAATCCTTGACTAAAATATTTATCTCACATTTCAACATAACTCTTTAAATATCTGCTAGCCAGTGGGGTCTTTGAGCCTGAGCCCAAGTAGAACCTACATTTAGCTTGCAATTCTCTTAACTTGGCAGTATCTATTGATATCTACATGCTTTTGAAACATAGATCATCATATTCTAGTTTATTGAATTCTACCACTTTAAGCTGCTTGTTTTTCAGGAACTAAAGATGAGCATACAGTTTTATCTTTTAGAATGTTTGACATGCAGGTGGGTTAGATTTAAAAGGAAAATAACCTTACAGAATAATAAAGGTATTTGTCCATTGTCATAGAGCTGTGATACCACATGTGGCTTTTTCCTGTTAAATCTGCAGCTCTTTTGAGACAACTAATTTCTGTACTGGTTTTGGACTCCCAAGTTTCCTTTCACTGCCAACATCAGGTACTTGACTCTGTAGGACAAGAGTTCTTGAATAAGGGTCTTCATTAATAGTGATTGTAGATGTGACTTCAGAATTACAGAACTATGAGAGTTATTGTTACAGGACAACATATGATAAATCATATGAAAACAATGAAAGGAGGAGTTAAGTAGTATGTTCACAGTATCTTACCTCAGGGTTTGTCCATAGTTTGTTTTTTGCTTTTTGGAGGGCAGTTGGGGTTAAGTGACTTGCCCAAGGTCACACAGCTAGTTTTTGTGTTAAGTGTCTGAGGCCAGATTTGAGCTCAGGTCCTCCTGACTCCAGTGCCAGTTCTCTATTCACTGCACCACATAGCTGCCCCCATAGTTGTTGTTTGTTTTTTTTTTTTTTAATCTATTTTGTTGTCATTTTTGTTGGACAGGAGAGAAGTGTGGGAGTACCTTTTAGGGCATATTAGGGGAAGAGAAAGCCATCGCTCACCTCATTCCCTAGTGTATTGTGATTATATTGCTTTTTGTTTAAATGCTTTTTGTTCGTGTTTCCATTTTGTATTTTGACTGTAGAGAGGTTAAGTGATTTCCCCAAAGCAGAGAGAGTTGGTGACAGAGCTGGGCCAAAGTTCTCAAAGCCATCATCCACTAGTCTGAAACACTAGTGATTAGACTTTGCAGACCCACTCCAATTATGTTGGATGACAGCAGGGTGAGTCCTTGCTCTTAATGGAGTAGCAGTGAAGCTGAGACGTGATAAAGAGAACCTTGCCTATGCCTTCTTGAGACTGCAGTTTTTTGAGCATTGCAGCAGATTCCTCTGAGAGTAGCTGGGTGTAACACAGTTTCCAAGAAACTATATAAAAAGAGCCCTCATCTTGTAAAAATATGCTTCCGACTAGGCATAATTCATTCGTTTTTTGAAACAAAGGGGCAGATTGTACCAATGGTTTGGCAATATGTAGGTGGGAGTTCAGAATTTACACTCTCATTTGGGGACTTTAAAATGATTTGGCTTATTTCTTTAATTTTGTGGTGTGAGATGGAAGATTCTGAGAGGCAGTCCTCTCACCTTTTTCATTTGTTTATTTTAAAATGCTGCAGCTTCTTTGGAAGCAGCTGTAGGACTCTTCAGATCTATACACTATGTTTTGCTCTTGGTGCCTGTTATCTAGATGGTAAAGGTTTCAATGGATGTTGTATACTCTTTGTGGAGGTGAGGGGGGGGGTTCCTATTTGATTATCTCTTATTCCAAGATACAGTTGAGACTAGTAAAAAACTTGTAATTTGTTCATAGCAGGTGGACATCAGTCAAATTACGAATACTTTGCCTGGATATAGTCTATAAATGATGACTTCCCATAATAAGCATTCTTCTGAAGAGTAGTGAACACTTGAAAGTTTAAAAGTATTTCAAAGAATGGTGTTGATGGGATTCTCTGTTTCTCCAGATGTCATAGAGCAGAGGGAATAGAATGTACTTACCCCATCACTAGAGGTGTTTAAGCACAAACTGGATAGCCACATGGTGGGTGTTGAAAGTTCTTTATTTTTGGTAACTTTAATATATATTCCCTACAATAGAATTATTAGGTCAAAAAGTATATTTAATGTGGTAGTAATAATGTTGATAACTGACATTCATATAGTGCTTTATAGTTGCAAAGTGCTTTATGTACATTTTCTGCACATATCCAGATTGCTTTCCAAAACAATTCTGCAAATTTTCAATTTCACTAGCAACGAATGGGTGTGCTTGTTTCTATACATTCCCTCCAGCATTGAATTTTGTTGCATTCCCTTTTCCTTTTGGTGAATTTGAAGGATGTGAGGTGATGCCTCAAAAATAGTTTTTACTTATATATTTGGTTATTAATTAGATTGAGCATTATTTTAAGTTATTAAGTTTGTGTTTCTTCTTTTGAAAATTATCTCTTCCTCTTACCATTTATCTGCCATAATTTATAGATATATTGGGAGGCCACCTAGTCTAACTCTCATTTTTTTCCCTTTAGATTAAAAATTACTTTTGAAGGGAACTTTTTTCTTTTTCTTTTTACACTTAATAGTATTTTATTTTTTTCCCAGTTACATGTAAAAATAGTTTTCAACATTCATTTTTGTAAGATTTTGAGTTCCAGATTTTTCTCCCCCCAAGAGAGCAAGCAATCTGATAGAGGTTGTACATGAATAGTCATTTTAAACATTACCTATGATGTGAAAGAAGAATCAGAACAGAGGGAAAAACCATGAAAAAGAAAAAAACAGAAAACAAAAAAAGGGTGAAAATAGTATGTGTCGATCTACATTCAGACTCCATAGTTCTTTCTTTGGATGTGGATAGCATTTTTTATCACGAGTCTTTTGGATTTGCCTTGAGACATTGTATTGCTGAGAAGCACAATGTTGCTGTTACTAAATGTTCTGGTTCTCACTTTACTCAGCATCCTAATTCTCATTTTACAGTTGAGGTTAAGCGACTTGCCTAAGGTCATAAAGAAGGCAAGCATCAGGGGCAGTATTTGAGCACAAGTACTCTGATTCCATAGTCAATATTCCTTCCCTTGTACAATTCTCAATTGTACCATGCTCCCTCTCATATTTACCATCAATAATTTCCCAGTACAATTTTTCTTTTATACACACACACAACACACATACATCATATATATGTGTGTGTGTGTGTGTGTGTGTGTGTATATTTGTACTTTTAAACAATGTAGCACATTTAATATTAGATTTTCTAGAGGATGATTGATAATTGCTCTTTCAGGTTGGACTAGATGATCTCTAAGGTCCTTTCCAATTCTAACATTCTTTGGTTCTGTACTTTATGGAAGGCTAATAGATTTTGACTTGAAAAGGTACTTAAAAATTTTTGAAGATCAAAAAGCATTTTCTCTCTCTCTCTAGTATAAAAAATGATATCAAAGAAGAGATGGTAAAGACCCAATTTGCATCTTCCACTTTCCTGCTTCTAATATTGGAAAAATTCCAGTTGCAGCCTAGACTGTTTTAGAAAAGGAGTAGATTATGAGGAAGTATTTGTAAGTTAAAAGTTAACAATAGAATAAAGACATTGTGACTCAGTGAGCCAATGAAATAACATGGGGAATAGGAAGGAAGTAAATCTGCAGAAATTCTGGCACAGATAAAATCTTTGGGACCACAAAAGGTTTGGAGCTGGTTGTGGAAGGTATGGTATCCATTTGTATGTGCTTAGTAATAAAATGATTTAGATTTGTGGAGAAACTATAATATACCTTTATAAACATTAATGCAAATTTCTTTTCTGGGGAGATGAGTTTTCTAGGAAAACCAAGCCTAGTTTAGCCTTTAATCTCCAGATGCTTCTTGACCAGAGTTTTCGACTTCCCTGAGCTGTCAGCTTAATTTACAATCTGAAGCTTGGACTGTTATTTCTTGGTGTTTGGTGCCCTACAGGTACAGTGTAAAAGATTTCTGTGAAATCCTGGAGCAGTATTTGGCTTAGAAACACTAAAAGTCCTGTGTTTGTGAAAATAGGTTGTATTTCAACCTCTGCTTGATTGTCTTCATTTTGTTTTGCTTCTGAAGCTGAATCTGAACATCTGACAAAGAGAAGGATGATGCTAGAAGCAATTTTAAAGGGCACATCACGTTTTACTGTAAAACTGAACTATTGATTGTTGACTTATTTGTAGGCTTAATGCAGACCCATTTCCTTCCTTAGTGTCTCAATGGCCATTAAGATTCTGGCATTGCGCCGGAATGTTGAAATCTGACATTATATAATATGATTTGGCTCTCCAACAGTATTAATGTGGGTTTGTTTTTAAAGACAAAGACAAGGCCTAACTTCCTTTCTAGTCATTTGTATACTTTCAAATTTTAGAAAGAACCTCTGTAAAATAAAATTGTTCTCATTTTCCAGACGTGATTTTAAAAATACAGACCTAGCATTCAATATAGTGGTGATATACATATACTTCATATATGAAAAAGTCTTTGAGTTATAAACTTGAACATAGGTATATGCATACATTCAAATTTTACCAACTGGGCTATCTGGTCCTTTATATTAGATTGTTGTAAAGACAGGGAAGAACTGAGATACAGCTCCTGTCACAGTAGACAGAACAGCAGTAAATATGGTAGTTCTGGATCGTATAAACTTACCTATAATTGTCCTAAATTATCTGTCTGGAAAGGATGTGTATTTGAGTCACATGTTAGGTTTTATAGCATATATTTGAAACCACTATTTCTGGACTTTGGTTCTGTTTCTTGGGAGACTCCTACCACAAGTTAGAGAAGAAAAAGAGATACTAGTTGTCATAGATAATTAACATAATTTTTCCTGCCTTTGCCCTCACACTCCTGATGTCAGTGTTTGTCATTGTAATTAAGGACTTGGGTGACAGTGGAGCATTAAATTCCATGATCAGAAGTTTTTAAGTCAGTGAATGATACTAAGATGGCTGGGTTATGATGGTGTCCCCAAGTTTAGGGCTCTAAAAGAGATGTATTAGACAAGGCAAACTTATTTTTAGATAAAAATAAAAGAGTCTTGGGATATAAACTTGAACCTGTAGACTTTGAATAAGAAAGTAAGCACTGAATTCTAGCTCCAAATAGTATAGTATGGCCATTTACTTCAGCTCATCTGAAAAAAGTCTGGCAAGATAGCCACCAATTTCCCCCCAAGAGTATTAAACTTCTTTGACAGTAAGGGAATATTTGAGAAAATGCACCCTTACCTGTCTTAACAAGGAAAGTGTATAATATGAAAATGCAGTTATCATCATGTTCAGAATAAAAAGACTATGATAGTGATTAAGATATAGTAGAGGTAGCATGATATAGTAAGAAGAAGATTCTTAGACTTGAAGTCAGAGGGCCTAAGTTCCGGCAGTAACACTTAATAATACCTGTTCAACATTGAGGAAATCATGACTCCTCTGAGCCTCAGTTTCTTCATTAATAATAAGAGGATAATGTTATCTGAGCAACTTGCCTTATTGGAGTGGTTTTAAGAAAAGTGTTATGTAACCTCTAAAACATCTTGAGTATGGACTCTTGTTATTCTTGTAAGCTATTATCTAGAAATAGTTAATCTTTCAAAATTAATCAACTCTTAAAATGTTGGGAATCTTTTTGAATGAAAATAATTACCTAATTTTGGAAAGTGTTTTGATATTTAAATTTATTTAACAATCATAGACTATTTAAAAATCAGTAATTATTTTTTATCATGTTATCATTTTTACCCTTTTAAGGGCTGGACATGGAGCATAAAATTACTTATACATGATTTAGAATGAAATAACAAGTCAAAAATATCATGTAGCCCTCTAGAGACATGAAATGATAATATACTTTATTAAGGTGCTTTCTCACTTGATTATCACAGCAGCTGGGGCCCCCATTTTACAGATGAGAAAAGTAAAGCACCATTATTTGTTTCAGATCACACAGCTAGTTAAGGGTAGAGCTGGAACTAGAACCTAGATTTCTTGACTCCACTTTTCACCAACACTGCTAAAGTTCTTATGTTTCTGAGGGAGACATCAAAGCTTAGAATACGTGGATAGCTCTTGCAGTATCTAGGACTTTACTACACTTCGTTCTTGGTCCTTTGAAGACACCCAAAGCTCATTCTATCACTGGATAAATTACTTAACTTTGTAGTCTTTCCTTTGATTTACTTTCTCTAGAAAACATTTTTAACCTGCTTCTTTCTCTGTGATGCTGTACCTATTTCCCAGGCTTATTGAGAAGAAACAGACAAAAAAACTTCAGGTTTGTTTTGATGCTTCTTATGGTACAGAAGTAGTATTCTGGAGTGGAAGCTTTTCCAGTCCCAAGAAGCACATTGTTTGTTGCTTCACTCAAGGATAGCCTCCCTGAAGTTAGAGAGGCTTGTCAGGAGATCATAGTTTGACCTAATAGTGATTTTCTTTCAAAAACAGCATCTCATAAAGATTATTTACTATGGTGTATAGGAGTTGCAGATTATGTCAATGGAGAGAGTTTGGTCATCAGCAAAATAGTGGATCCTTGAAAGTGTTGAAGTAGCATCATGATTGTTAATACAATTAATGGCAGAAACACATGTGGATGGAAGCAAGCAACTTCTTTCTTCCAAGATGCCTAATAACATTAGGAGATGATGATACTGCTATTTATTATTGCTGTCCTGGTTTACATATGAACTACTTAGACTGTATTTGACAAAATTTGTATGCCTTGCTGGTTTCCTGAGTCACATGCCCTCTTTCCCCCCACCTTTCTTCTGAGAGAAATTTTATTTTCTTTACCTTAAATTGTAAGAGTTGATTGTTTTTGAATTGTGCTACCTAAAATGATTTTGGAGACAGTACTTAGTACTTTTCACTGAAATTCTTCTGTTTAAAAAGCTTGCAGGAACAGCTAGATGGCACAGTGGATAAAGCACAGGCCGTGGAGTTAGGAAGATCTAAGTTCAAGTCCTGCCTCAGACACTTACTAACCCTTATCCTCCAGTCCCTCCCCCACACCCACACACAAAAAAGCTTGCACACCTACTTGCCCCCCATTACATTTTGAAGGTTTGTACCTTGGATTTAAGTTTCCTTTGGTTCTTGTAATTCCTTCAAATTTGCAGATTCCAGCAGAGTGACTGGTTTTTAATAGAACATCCCTGCCAATTGAATGCTGGATCCAAACCATACCATATTTGGTACTTTAAATATTAGTAACATATCCTACCCAGGGTTTTAGAGCACATTTCTTTTGTCCAAACTAGAGATTGGCTGTCATATCAAAGGCGTTAGAATTGTCTCATAGGCATATACCTTTGTATGCTGCTATTGTTGGCTTTCTTAGTGGAAGATACCAGTTTATATATTGGAATCAGAGGTGCTTACTACTCTTTTGGACAAGCCACTTCACCTTTCTCAGCCTCAGTTTCTATATCTGTAAAGCAGGGCTTTTGAACTAGATCTCTGTTGTCCCCTCTAGCTCTAAATTCTCTGAGAATATACTCGTATTTACATAGTTTACCTTGGACTAGTGTTGATTAGGTCCCAGTGACAGAATTCTTTTGACTTGTTTCATCATCTTTCCAAACCTTATTTATTATTTACTAGTATTTGAAAGATGAAATTAATAGAATTTGGTTCCCCTTTTAGCAACCTTGTTCTTATTTAGCTCTTTGGATGATTACTCATAAGTGAATTTCCTTTGTCATTTTTGTGGCTCTTGTCCAAATGCTCAGAAAATTTTTTATATCTTATTCTGAGGAACTAGACTCAGTTTGTTAGTAAAGGTAGATAAGCATTCTATGGAATGGTACACAGAACTAGCAATCTCAAAGTTAGATTGCATACGTTTTTAAATTTAAAAAAGGAAATATTTACTTGAGCTAAAGTAATTCTAATGTTTATCATGCTATTAAAATTAAAAGTTACACATTGCAAATCAAATATGTTTAACAGTTGACAACTGGTTGACTCAAGGCCTATTAGCTATTCTTCACTATCACAGAAAATTTGCATTAGAACAGACCGCAAAAGCAATCTAGTCCTGCTTTTTAGTGGGACTCATTCCTACAACAACCTCAGCAAGTGATCATCCAACCTTCTCTTGAAGACTGTGAGGGAAAAACTGCTACCTGTAGAGGCAACTCATTCCACATTTGGACAGATCTAATTGTCAGGAAGTGTTTGTTTTTAAAGTTCCGTTACTGTCTTTTGCTTTATCATTCTTCCCCTTGCCTATCACAAGCCTTCTCTTGTAAACAGATTTTTTTTAAAACCCAGTAACTCAACAGAATTAAATGGCATCCTCTGACACTGTATATAACATTCCACACCCATAATCCCTTACCCCTATAATGAAAAGAAGAAGGTACATTTTAGGAAGATTTCCTTACATTGTGCCTACATTTGCCTCTCCACAACT
This sequence comes from Petaurus breviceps papuanus, assembly GCF_028583685.1. NCBI lineage: Eukaryota > Metazoa > Chordata > Mammalia > Diprotodontia > Petauridae > Petaurus > Petaurus breviceps. The sequence continues at coordinate 149,371 of NW_027187205.1, forward strand.
TCTGTCCATTGTTCCCAGTTCTGTGCCTCTAAAAAAATAAGAGTAGTAAATTTAATCTCTCTTCCACAAAACAGCCCTTGAAATACTTGGAGACAACTCTCATGTCTTCCCTCCCTCCCACCCCCACCCCCAGGTCTTCTCTAAACATTCCTCTTTACTTCAACTAATCCTCATATGTGTTCCATCTTCTCCCTACCAGCTCCTGATAATTGAGGAAAACCTGTAGTCTGTCAAGGTTTGATGAAAAGAAGCAATATATATTACTTAAAGCTTGGGCTTTCTTTTGGATTTTTACATTTTGGTGAATAAGGAAACATGAAGCTACCAGTCTCTTCCATTGAGGCTGCCTCTGCCATATAAACATGTTTGGAAACCCTGAGCTTTATGTCAAGAAAAAGTAAATTATAGACATCTTGGTCTTGTGTTACTTTACTAATTTTAATTGAATTGAATTAAAGTTATTTTGCCTTTTATTTACTTAATGACAGTTGAAACCTAAAGGAAGTTGTTTTTTTTTTTAAGTGGTATAAGAATTAAGTGTGAGTAACTGCTTTTCTGGGGAGGAGGGGAGAGAGGAGGGAATAAGCATTTGTATCGTTCCTAATATGTGCCAGGCACTAGACTATATGCTTTATGCAAATGTCATTGCATTTGGGGAGTCTTCTGACTTAGGAATCCATCCTCAAGCCAACACTTTTGTGAACTTTCAAGTTCTAGGCCTTTTCTAAGAAGCAGGATTTTTTCTGAAATGTTTAGACTGCAAAGAATTTCCAACCACTCCACATTTGAAATGGTTGAAATGGTTACACATTTAATTGTGTAAGTATACTATGAAAGGTAACATTTGTGTTTTTAAGCTTTTGAATTTTGAAGTGTGCTTTTTAGCTATTGATATATTCCTGCTGCTTGGGCAGGGAGATAGAGAGAAGAAAGCATTTGAGAGAGGAGGGAGACAGAAATAGGAAACAAGAGGATTCATATCCATTTTGGTTAATCATCATTATCTTCTATGATTACTAGTAATTGATGTGCTAATACTACCACAAAAGTTAATGATTTATAGTTAGACTATGCCAAGGGGAGGCCTGAAATCTGGTTCCTTAGCAGTTTTAAGTTTTCCAGTATCCCTAGAGGCAAAAGATTGTTTTTAGTCATTTACCTGGTTTTTCTGGGTTTCCTTTTTTTCTCTCACTGATTCCATTTTTGTTATTTTATTGATGCCTTTTATATGTAAAAACCACAGTTATTTCCCTTATCTCTCCCCTTTGATTTCTTCCTTAACAAAGAAAAACAGTTAAGCAAACTGACAGCACATGTATCATCTGACATCAGTAGTGCTCCACTTTACTTTTTTTGTTTAATTTGTAAATATTTAATTTAATAGAAAATACATTATAAAAGTCCATTGATCCATCAGTTTTAAAGCAGAATTTTACTAATCACATAACTAAAATAAGGAGATACAAGTAGAAAAAATCAGTATTCAAAAGTTCTGTCAGAGGCAAGATTTCCCACCCCCACTCCCCAGATCTCCATGGAACGAGCAATAACTTCCCATAGGCGTATAAAAGATTAAACATTAGGAGGGCTGCAGATGGAGTAGTCCCTCTACTTTGCTACTAAGAAGAAGGAAGTATGTTTCAATTACCATTTTATTAGATTGTACCTCTGCATTTCTCTATTCCCCTTTCTTCTCTTTCTCAGTCCAGTTAGTCAAGGTCTATGGTGCTTTGACACATTGTGATATTAGATATTAGTTTTAGTGAGCTACAATAGTTATAGTAGTGATAGAACTCAGATTCTTGAATTGAGCTTTTTAAAAAATGTTTATTTTTTTTTATATCACTTTCATTTCCAAATTTCCCTCTCTTCTCCATTCTTCAGAGAATCTTCCCTTTCTAATAAGGGATAGGGAGAGGGAAATTTGGAAATAAAAGTAATATAAAACAAAGAAAAAAAGAAAGAAAAGCAATTTAATAAAACTCGTAACACATAAACAAGATCATAACTCTACAACTGGAAAAGCCCTTAGAGGTCATCTAGTCTAACATTCTCATTTTACAGGTAAGAGAACTAAGGCCTGGAGAGGTGAATCAATTACCCACAGTCTCCTAGGCAGTAAGTGGCATTCACAGAGTCTGACATGTATGCATCTTCCATACCCTAGTTTCCCATGTCTGCAAAGAAGGGAAGCAGTGCATGTTTTCCTCTGTTCTTCATGGCCTGGCTTTTATTCATTATAATTGCCGTGTTCAGTTTTGTCATTCTTACCATTTATGTTGTTGTAGTCGTGTATAATTTTTCCTAATTCTCCTTCACTTTACATGAGATAAATTAAATAATTAGATAAATTAAATCTTTCCTTTTTTCTTTTTTTAATTCATTGTTCAGATGCCTGAAACAGTAGATGTTAAATAAATATTTGAGTATAGCTAGCAATAGAATCTCTGGGTTAAAAGGTTTGTGGACATTTTAGTCACTTTCTTTGCCTAATTCCACTTTGGTACAAATCTAGTCTGAACACATATAAGACTTGGTTTTAAATGGTCTGTTTTAGAAATACAACTTTAAATGAATTCTCTTCATTTCAGAAATAGTGTTTAGAGGGCTTCAGATGAAAATTTCATGATGAAAACCTCATTTTGGTTGTACTAAAATGTGTTGTTTGAAAAGACAGTTAATTTACTGTGTGAAGCTGTAACATTATCAAAATAGTACAAGGGGCTAACCTCCTTTTTCTAGAATGTAGCTTTTTTGAGATATACAAAGAAAATTCTACTAACCTTGGGATAGTCACATATTAGAATCAGAAAAAACTTAACGTGGATACTTATTTTTGACAGTTTGTTTTGCTCTTGGAAGTTGTAGCTCATGAGACTGACTTAATTGCTAGCAGAATTCTTCTGCTTTTAAAAAAATTTTCTTTACAATTTTTATTTTCAGTCCCAAATTATCACCCTCCAGTCCCTTCCCTACCTATTGAGAAGGCAAGAAATATGATACATATTTCCACATTAGCCATGTTGTGGGGCGGGGGGGGGGGGGAGAAGAAAAATAAAGTGAAAGAAAATACGCTTCAGTCCGCCCTTAGAATTCATCATTTCTCACTCGGGAGTTCGATAACATTTTCATCATGAGTCCTTTGGAATTGTTGTGGATCATTGTATTGATCTGAGTAGTTATCTGTTACAGTTGATTGTTGTTACAATATTGCTATTATTGTGTACAGTGTTCTTCTAGTTCACTTTATTTTGTATCAATTCGTATAAGTCTTCCCAGGTTTTTCTAAAACCATTCCCTTCATCATTTCTTACAAGAGCTCAGTAGTTTTCTGTCATATTCATATAAAACAACTTGTTCAGCCATTTCCCACTTAATAGTTTATAATTTTTCATTTACAATTCAGTTTGCAATTATTTGTACCACAAAAAGAACTGTTATAAATATTTTGTGGATGGATGGATGGATGGATAGATAGATAGATAGATAGATAGATAGATAGATAGATAGATAGATAGATGCTTTTCCTTTGATCCCTTTGAGATACAGACTTGGTAGTGTTTTTTATATTTTAATTTTTTTTAACCCTCAAATTTTATTATTTTTAGCATTCTTTTCTTTTTTAAATTTTGAGTTCCAAATTTTTTCCCTCCCACCCACCCCTTCTTCCACCCACTGGGAAGGCAAGCAATATGATATAAAATATACATGTGAAATCATGCATAATATTTCCATATTAGCCATATTTTTTAAAAGGCAAGAAAAATTAAATGAAAAATTTATACATCAATTTGCACTTAGAGTTCATCAGTTCTATCTCTAGAGGTAGATAGCATTTTTTCATCATGAATCTTTTAGAATTCTATTGGATTGTTGTATTGATCAGTGTAGCCAAGTCTTTCACAGTTGATCATCATTATAACATGGCTGTTATAACATGCACGATGATCTCCTTGTTCTTCTTGTTCTTCTCATTTCATTTTGAATCGGTTCATATAGCTCTTGTCTTGCTTTTCTGAAACTACTCTCTTGTCATTCCTTATAGCACAATAGTACTCCATCGAAATCACAGCTTATTTAGCTGTTCCCTAACTCCTCTTGATTTCCAGTTCTTTACCACCACAAAAAGAACTGCTATACATATAGGTCATTCTACATATAGAATATGTATATTCTATGTAAAACCTATACATATAGGTCCTTTTTCTTTTTCTTTAATCTCTTTCAGATACAGACTTAGTAGTGGTATTGATGGATCAAAGACTATATATACACAGTTTTATAGCTCTTTGGGCATAGTTCCAAGTTGTTCTCCAGAATGGGGAACACAGCTTTACCAGTAGTACATTAGTGTCCCTATTTTTCCATATCCTCTCTAGCATTTGTCATTTTCCTTTTCTGTCATCTTAATCAATTTGATAAGTGTGAAGTGGTTCCTCAGAGTTTTTTTTTAATTTACTTTTTTCTAGTAATTAATAATTTAGAGCATTTTTTCATATGACTGTTGATAACTTTGATTTCTTCTTTGAAAACTGCCTGTTTGCATCCCTTGAACATTTATCATTTGGAGAATAGCTTTTTTTTTTATTTGACATAGTTCCATAAATATTTGGGAAATGAGAGTTATAAGAGAAACTTGTTGTAAATTCATCCCCAGCTTCCTCCTTTCCTTTTAATTTTGACTGCATTGCTTTTGTTTGTACCAAAACTTTTAAATTTAATTTTATTAATCAAAACTATCAGTTTTACCTTCTGTGTTCCTTTCTGTTCACAAACTTTTCCTTTATATATCTTCCAGGTAATTTTTTTTTCATGTTCCTCTAATTTGCTTAGGTTATCTGTCATCCTTTATGTCTCAATCCTGAAGTCTTTTTGAGCTTATCTTGGGATATGATGGTAGTATATTGGTAAGTTTCTATCAAACTGTTTTCCAGTTTTCCCAGCAATTTCTGTTAACTAGTGAGTTCTTGCACCAATAGCTTGGATATTTGGGTTTATCAAACATTAGGTTACTATGATCATTTACTTCTGTATATTGTGTGCTTAATCTCCTCAAAAGATCAACCATTCTATTTCTTATCCAGTACCTTATTACTTTATAGTACAGTTTGAGATTTGGTGCTTCTAGGCTACCATCCCGTAACTTTTTTTTTTCATTGCTTCCCTTGATGTTCTTGACGTTTTATCTGCCAGATGATAACTGATGAACTTTGTTGTTATTTCCTAGGTCTATAAAATAATTTTTTAGTAGTTTGATTGGTATGGCACGGAATATTAGTAAATTCATTTAGTTAATGATATGGTTTTGAGGGGTTCAGGGACACCTCAGGACCAGGGAGCAGGACAAGATCATCAGGCAAAAAAAAAATTCATGAACTCAAGCAATCTTTAAGTCAAGTTTGCAAAGGTTTATTTTTACTCTATCCTGCAGACAAAAGGTGTTTTTTTTGGAGGGGGGGGGTTGTTTTTGTTTTTTCTTTTTGGAGGGAGAAAGGCAGGGCAGTTGGGGTTAAGTAACTTGCCCAAGGACACACAGTTAGTAAGTGTTAAGTGTCTGAGGTAGGATTTGAACTTAAGTCCTCTTGATTCCAGGGCCAGTGCTCTATTCTCTGCACCACCTAGCCACCCCAAGGGCAAAAGTTTTTAAGGACTGCCCACTCCTTAACCACTTCCCTAATCTCGCCCTGAATCACCTAAGTAGGATACTTGGCACAAATTTTACTATATAAACTTATATACTACATATATATATTTCTATATACTATATAAACTGTATCTCTTTCTTCTTTCTCTGTGTAGGATATCACACCTCTTCCTGCTCTGCCCAAAGGGAATGTAAATTTTAATCTCTAAAACTTTTTTTCCCCTTATTTTTGTTTTTGTTTTTTCTCTTAAAGACCAGCTTTAACCCCAGGTCATTCTGATTACAGACCAAACCATACTTGGTCACTGTCTGGGCCCTGATTGGTTCAGAGTGGATGTAAATAACAGTTGTTTCTGTTTTGGTCATAAACCCTGAGGGTCTTCTCCCAGATTTTTTTTTTTAAGAGGTCCTTTTTTGCCTCATTTTTTATTAAGCTTTCATCATTGAATGGGCACTGCCTCAGGCAAACTAAGATATATTGAAGACCTTAGCTTGAAAAGTCCAAGGTCCCCCACTGCATCCAGTTGTCCTGATCCATATCTGGCCACTGTACCAGATGGGTCCAGAGGAGAAAGTGAGACTAGTGGCTTTGCACAGCCCTACCTCACTTAAATCCAGTTCACTTGCATGTCCTCTTCCAGAACTAAGGACAAACAGCTGCAGGTGGAGAAATATGATGTTCTAGTGGACTATAAGTTCAATGACAGTTACACATGAAGAATAGGCTTAAAAGCTAATTTAATTTTAGGCTCATTAATAGAAGCTTAGTGCTGTGAACTTCACGAGGCAGGTAAAACACCACTGCACTTACTGTGCCCTGACCAGCCATATCTGGAGTATTCTGTCCAGTTTAGGTAGTCTATTTTAGGAAAGACTTGAATAAACTAGAATGGGTCCATAAAGAATTGGAGATTTATCCTGGAGAAGGAAGGACTTAGAGGAGAATATGATAGCTGTCTTCAAAGGTGCTTTTGTGGGGAAGAGAGATTAGATTCATTTTTCTTAACTCCATTAAACAAACTGGATAAAACTGGGAGCAAGCAGTGAGTAGAAGTTGCAAAGTGGGAGATTTAGGCTTTCAACATAAGGAAGAATTGGCAAATAATTAGAACTGTCCGAAGGTATAATGAATGAGCTTAGCTCATGAGATTTATAATTAGTTTAGGTCATCAAGCAAAAAGCAGGATAACTCTTTCTTGGCAATATTGTAGAGGAGATTCCTATTCAAATATGAATTAAACCAGGTGACCTTCAAGGTTCCTTCTGAATCTTAAGATTCTGTCAAGTGCTGACAGTAGATTCTTTGAAATTGGATCAAATATGAAATAGAGGTATATTTTCCCTCATGTGATAACTTTAAAAAAAAAAAACAACTAAAATACCCTAGATCAAACCTGGAAGTCATCAGATGAGATTGTGTGTGCCTGTACAGTTGATTTAAGCATACTGTACAGTGTCAGTCTGAGAGACATGTAGGAGTGTGAAAGAATGTTATCCTTGAAATCAGGAATTCTGGCCTTGGCTTTGATACTAGAGGTACCTCAGTTTCTAAGCTGTTAAATGAAGAGCTTGGATTAGATTTTCTTTTAGACCCTTTTGGCTCTAAAGTTATGGGGCAGTGAGTAAGAGCACCGGCCCCAGAGACCTGGGATTGAATCCAGGCTCTGATACTTAGCACTGCACCCAGAAATAACTGGCCATGTAACCTTGAGCAAGTTACTTAACCCCAATTGCTTAAAAAAAAATAAAATAAAGTTGTAAGATTCTGTGAAACTGCCTATACATTCTAGATGCTTAGGAAAACTGTTTGCCAAAAAAATATACTACTTCTTTCTTCTCACTCTGTTCTTAAAGGAGAATAAATTTGTCTTTCTAGAGGCTTAATGTCCACTATCTGTACACACACAGGTGTGTGTGTGTGTGTGTGTGTGTGTGCGCATATGTAAACTAGAGGAAGGAAATAGGTTCACTAAAACTTGGAGAACATCTTAAAGAGCATTAGATTACACTGCAGAAATATTTATAGGACATATGTTACCATCAACAACTGCTTTTATTGAAAATCACTTATTGATAATGCATGTAATTTGAAAAGAGTACTTCTAAAATCTCATTTCATCCCCTTGAATTAATTCCCTTGTTCATCTTAAACCCTGTTTCTGCCCTCGTTCTGTTATCAGCCTCTCAAAGGAAGCTGTTTCCTTCTTTTGCTGAGAGAATGATTCAGCTTCTCTGTAGTCTGGCATCTAGATGTAGAAAGATCTTCTCTCAGTTGTGTCCAGACCCCTGGGCAAATAAACAAGTTGGCACATGAATTGAAGAAGCAACTGAAATTGCACAATAATTTGTTTTGCTGCCAAGTAAAGAACTGCAGAAATCATCTCTTTTTTATCAACTGCTCAAACCTGGAATCACCTTAAAAAAATTTTTTTTAAGTACTCCAGGTATAACTTCATTGGCAAATCATCACATTACTTTCTCATTTTCCAGTAATTTGTCCATATATCACCATCATCATCGTCATCTTCACTAACCTAGTGCTTTAAAATGTGCAAGTTGCTTAATATATGTTCTCTTTTTATCTTCACCACGGCTCCATAAAGTAGGTACTACTAACTTTATCAACCCTATCCTATAGAGAAGGAAACTGAGATTCAGCGAGGATAAGTGAATTGCCTATGGTTACAAAATTGCTAGTGTACCTGTTTCAAACCCAGCTCTCTTGGGACTTCAAGCACAGTGTTCTTTCCACTCTGCAGTGTTGTCTTGCCACCTTTCCTTATTGGCCCTGAATTCACTTCTGCTGAATTTCTTTGCCATTATGTGTCTCTCAGTACTTGAGAGGATATTGGTCTGTTGAGTAGAAGCCATTGTTAACCACAAAGAAGTGCTAGGTAACTGTGTATGCTGACAAATAACCTAGCCAAGGAATCTTCTTTGGAAAACAGAAATGTCAGAAAGTGTAATGGGGCACATTTGTAAACTTTTGAGTATATTTGGTTCCATCTTAAGTAATATGAAATCCACTTAGGCTATGCCTGGTTTGTAAAGATCAGTCATTCTATGTTCTCTAGGTTGCCACTCTTTCCCTTCCCTCTCTCAAAGACAAAATGGTCTTTTTTTTGCTGTTATCCATTTGTTCACCTTTCTAGGTTTAGCTAGACTGATCCATCACTAGTGCCACGCTTAGAACTTGTGAGGACCTGACAGTTTTGTTTCATTAGCACCTTCAAAAAGGCTGTCAAGGGGAAGAATGCTGTAGTTGGAGTCAGAGGACTTGGGTTTAAATGTCATTTCTGCTCCTTACTACCTCTGTAACCTTGGGCAAGTTACTTAAGGTCTCTGGGCCCCAGTTTACTCATCTGCAAAACATAGGGATTGAATGAATTGATCTCAGAGATCTCTTCTAGCTCACAATCTATCTTCTTTGAAGAACCCAGTCATTAGAGAAAGACTTTAGTGTAATAATCACTAATTTTTTCTTAAGTATTTAGCACCATATTCCATATTGTGGATATGGGAAAGAAGAAAATAGAAGAAAGTGGGGCAGCTAGGTGGCACAGTGAGTAAGAACACTGGCCCCAGAGTCCGGAGGGCTGGGATCGGTTCCGGCCTCAGATACTTAACACCCACACAAAAGAAATGGCTGTGTAACCTTGAGCAAGTTACTTAACCCCAATTGCTTAAAAAAAAAAAGTAGAAGAAAGGATGGTGGGGAGAGATAGAGTGTGTGCACACAGGGAAAATTCAAGAAGAGAGAATATTCACATTACTGTTAAAGGGAACAGCTTGGAAAAACCCATACAAGAGCAGCAAGTGCTTGGTCTGTAAAATGATCTCCTCCCTTTGGTCTCACATTGTGCTTCTGTTTTTATGATTTCTAACATGCTGACTGTATAATTTGTATTATAATTATCTAGGTTTATATTTTTCCCTTTCTAGATTTATGCTCCATGAGAATAGGTATCATTCATGTTTTATCTAAACTTTGTTTAGCTTCAGTTTGGTTCAGGAGGAAATATAGGTTTTTGTTTTTTTTTTACCAGGAGAATGACATAAAAATGAGTATTTAAAGACTATTACTCTGTCAGCAGTATACAGGCTGTATTAGAAGGCAAAGAGACTGGCATCAAGAAGCTCAGCTATTGGCTTTTGTGGTAATCAAAGTATAAATTGATGAGCACTTGGACTAGGTAGGATGATGGCAGTGGGAGTGGGAGAAAGGATGAATTACAAGATATTTTGAAGAAAAAAATCTCTAGGATTTGATGAGTGACTAGAGATAGATGATGAAAGGTAGGGATAAGTAAAAGGTAACAGTGTTTTGAGTATGCATCACTGGGGAAATAGTAGTGCCATTGATGGCATCTGTGAAGTTGGGTTGGAAGCTGTTTGGGGAATGGGATAATAATTTGTTTGAATATGTTGGGTTTGAGATAACACAGAAACATTTAAGAATAAACGTCCAGTAAACACTTGAAGGTATGAAATTGAACCTTGTAAGAACAGGAGTCCAGATAGAGATTTCAGTCACCAGTGTAGAGATGATGATTAATTGAAGCAGCATGGATGGGTAAAGGAGAAAATGATGAGAAAAGAGCAGTGAGCCAAGGAGGGTAAGGGGGGAGGGGCATAGAGAGTCCTCAGCCAAGAAACAAGACAGTGCTGTTACCAAGTTGAGGGAAGAGTGAGTTATAGTAATGTACTTTATATTGTTGTAGTGCTTTTAACTTTTAACGTCTGTTATCTCATTTGAGCCTCACAACAATGCTATAAGGCAGGTTCACATGCAGACCATGACTTAGGAGACTGCCTAAAAGCTTTGATTTATGGTAAAGCCATATATATGCCAGGTATAAGCTTAAGGATTGTAAGCCTGAATATTATTTCAATTGAACATCATCATTTCAATAGTTTCCATATTCCTTTTACTTCTTTGCCCTTACCTTAGTCCTAGTATTAATTAAAGGCAAATGGGGAAAATAAAAGAACAATAATAGCTCACATTTATATAGTGTTTACTATGTACCAGGCACTATGCTAAATACTTTACAGTTATATCACTTGATAAAAGTTCTCTTACCCTGGAAATTTCTCCCTAGTGTTCTAAATTTTGAGATGTACCCCATTTCTCATTTCCTTTTTTTTTCTCCCTTGGTGTGCTTTAGTGGTTATATCTGTATTAAAAACATGATATAAACTTAAATAGTGGATCTCCCCTGAACAAAAAAATGAGTATGAGACTCCTTACCTTAAATTAATTACAGCATAAATTCATCTCCCTTTGTAAGTGGGTTACTTGGGTGGTGTTTATAAATGTGTACATATTTAAGTATTTGTGTGACCTTGGATAGGTGAGTTAATTTCTTGGTCTAATTTTCTCTTTTACAAAATGAGGGCATTGAACTAAATGATCTCTAAAGTCCTTTTCAGCTCTGATATTGTATAATTCCAAGCAGATTATTGATTTTATTTCCTTGGGATTCTTTGAAATGGGAGGAAAATCTGGGTTGTCCTAGTGTTTTTCATGGCATAGGAAATATTCCCTCTTTGATAATGAGGGGAAAGATGTCTGAACAAGGCTATGTGTGCATTTGAATAATTATGTATCTTATTCCTTCCTTTCAGTTGTGGACTCTTTCAGGGATATATAGTGTTTGACTTCTTTAACTACATTTGGGTGATAGAGCCTATTTTTGTCACAATCAGATCCTCCGTTTCATACTTAAGACTCCTATTGCTACATGTCTGCTATGTTTCAATACTTATTTTTTTAGTTAAAAACAAAAGAAAGTTTGCTTCTTGCACTGGGTACCCTAAGATGATTTTTTGTCAGTAATTGGAGCATAAGCTGAAGTTGGTTAGTGTCAAAGCATGGTTACACACGTAGAGGCACACATGTGTATTTTCTTTCTCTCTGTCTCTCTGCATCTCTCTCTCTCTGTCTCTCTCTCTCTGTCTCTCTCCCTCTGTCTCTCTCTCTCTGTCTCTCTGTCTCTCTCTCTGTCTCTGTCTCTGTCTCTCTCTCTCTCTCTCTCTGTCTCTCTCTCTGTCACTCTCTCTGTCTCTTTCTCTGTCTCTCTCTCTCTCTGTCTCTCTCTCTATCTCTCTCTCTCTGTCTCTCTCTCTCTCTCTGTCTGTCTCTCTCTGTCTCTCTCTCTCTCT
>NW_027187205.1:161279-178110 GCF_028583685.1 Petaurus breviceps papuanus
CTCTCTCTCTGTCTCTCTCTCTCTGTCTCTGTCTCTCTCTCTCTCTCATCCTTCTTCCCTCCCTCCCTGTAATAGGAATGCAAATTTGGAAGATCTTCCCTGCCCCTAGGCTAAAGTGCACCTGAAGCCTGGGGTGGGAGGCTTGTTTTTCAGTACATACTTTTTGATTGGCCAGTGGGTCCAAAAGGTTGTTACATTCTCTGAGCCAGGAGAAGGCTATATAAGCCCTGATGTGTACCTTTGTTTTGGGACTCACTTTGAAAAGTGTTCTGTGATTTGATCTGAATTCTGGGAAGCCGTTGTTGAGAGTCCCCCGGCTTTGAAAAACCCAGATGTGGAAACCCAGATGTTGACTGGGTATGGATGTAATGGTTGGACAGTTTGGAAAGCTATCTACTTGATCTGTTTCTGTCTTGATAATTCTGTCTGTGTATTCTGAAGTTCGGGGTGCTGACCTTTTTCCCCTGAACAAGGTAAACGATATATGTTTAATTTATGTTTATATGTAAGCTTGTTAACCCATTTTGAGTTGCTTTCCTTTAACAAAGCAGATCCAAGAACCTTTTGAAGCAGCAAACCCTGAGGACACCGGGGTGCTTGCTGCTACACTCCCTCACTTGTGAAGCTTCCCTGGTCTTCAGTAATGCCTAATATTGGGTCTGAAACCAGTAAACTTGAATTGTTAAATGCTTTTACAAATAGGTTGACATCTACACAGGTAGAACTGTTGGTAAGGTTAATTTTAAACAGCAAATTAAAGTAAAAAGCAAAACAAAACTAGAAGCTCTTTAGTTTTACAGTGCTTGTTAACACATGCCTCAATATTAAACATTTAGTGCTATCACAATGAATAAAAAAATAGACATAATGAATTGATTTTATGTTGCTAACAAATACTTAGCATTTAGACACATTCATGTGCTGCTCCGTTCATTCTTCAGAGTTTCTTTTTAAATGAAACACAAACATCTGAAATAGTAGGCATTAAATTGGCAAACGTTCTGGTCCATAAAATGTGAGTTAATGGAATTACTTTAAAGGATTTTTTCCTTAAAAAAAAATCCATAAATAAGTTTTGCCTTGTTAAATGGGAAATTGATAAAGACAGAAAAAAAATGCCTATTTTAAGTACAGCAGTTCTATATGTTAAACATGTAAGTTAATATTTCAATGGGACTAGATTATGGAATTGGTCATTAAAATAGCCATCTTTACAGTGTTCTATAGTGGTGTTTATTTTACATATGTTGAAAGCTTATTCTTTCTTCTCTTAGAGTTTGTGATTTTTCTCTTTGAAGATGAGGTGGTCCATTTCTCGATTTTTCTCTAGCTTTCTGCACTGTAATGATGGCACCATCACCTGACTGCTGGAATATACTGGCCTGACTTTAATCATAGGGTGACTGGCTCTTAGCATGGTTTCATCTCTGCTGTTTTACATCCCTTCCTGTAATTGCAGGATTGTTTGCTGCATTGAATTTCTGTTGGTGACAATGAAAAACACAAGTTGGTATTTTAATGTAATTTCTAGTTTTCAGATGTATATGTAACCCTTTTTTTAAAGTCCATTTCTAAGGAACAAATTTTTAATCATTGAGAGAGAATAGGAATATTCATGACTTACACATCATATATTTTTGCTAAATGTCATACAGGGAAGTGGCAGTTGAGCTGAGCATGTGTTAATAAAGAGTCTGCATTTTCATGTGTCACTGACAGTTTCATTGGCTGTATATTCCTGAAATGCAAATAACCTCTGTTCAAAGCTATAATTAATCTGAGTAGTTATTTAAACAGTATCTAAATCTTTTAACCACTAAGAAGCCAAATATTTAAAATATCAAATTAAGCGCTTTCTTTTAAGGGCAGTGAAACTGATATGAACACTGTGACGAGCGATTGTTCTATATGTTACATCTATGCTTTCTGTAAGTCTAAAATGGCAGGATCTGGCTGCTGCTGCTGCTGCTGCTGCTGCTGTATAAAATCTTTTAACTACCATTTATTTTAGCACCATGGCATGTGCAAATTCCTGCTGCTCAGTTAAGGGAATAGCTTCACAACTGGTGTTACAATCTGTGGCCATAGCATTGCATCACAATGCACCAAAATGCATTTTCCACATTAACCAAACATGACAGCTGAAGCGATTATTAACCATGCAAGATGTCGGAAGTCATCAAAAATTCACATCAGAGTAATTGCAGTGGCTTGGGGAGAGGGGGGGAAAGTAGCATATCTTTCCTTGCCTACATGTTGTCTCTCCCCCTCTTAAATCTTAACTTGGTACAGTCCGTTAACAATAAAATACCCTTCTGTAACCTATAAACTGTTACTCCCATCAGTTACTGCTTTCAAACTGATGGTTGACTTCTCAGAATTTGAATAGAACAGCCTGAAAAATGATCAAAATCCTTCATAAGCAGTAGTGGTCAGCTTTTCAAGGGGGATCCTGCAATCTCATTGTCTTACTAGACTCTTTCACTGTCTCAGCCACATCCAGACTTGCAGGGTATTTTCTTTTTCTTTTCCTTTTCTTCCTGTTCTCCTCTCTTTTCTGTCCTTCTTTTTCCTTTTCCTTCCCCTCCTCTTTTTCTTTCTCTCTTTTCTCTCTCTTGTTCTTCTTTAATTAAGGGGGGAGGGGGGGACGGACTTGAGCACTGATAGAGCTTTATAAGCCCTGAGAGAAGGCACCGAAGAGTTGCAGTGACAAACAGCATCGACAGGTTTGTAACTCCTCAATTTTGTTATCTACAGGTAGGATTGTTTTCATTTTGTAAAGAAATTCATATAAATAGGTTGACAGTTTTATTATTGTATTCTACTTTCAAAGACAAGGTTGTGCTTGAATTTATGAGATAAATTCTGGTAACAGTTGGCTCATTTGATAGTAGAAACACTTAGCTCTCTAGAGAAATGTGCAAATTTGTGCCTTTCGATTCTAATATTCTTTTATTTTTGAGTCATTATAGGGTGGGGCAATATGGTGTATGCTTTAGGATCATAACTTATTTTTTTTTAAATCCATTGATTTCATCTTTGAGTTTTAATTATGAACAGTATGAACTTTATTTAGGCTTTTAATTGTATATGTGGTGGTGTGCAAAATTCTTGCATGAGGTGAAACAAGAAATTAAATTTTCTTCTTGGTCAAAATCAGATACTTATTTAAGGTACAATATCTGCATCATATAGTTTCTTTTCCAAGAAACTCAGTTATTTTAAATTATGATCTTATTGTGGTGATTCTAAGAAAATAAAAGTGTTAAAGAGGTTAAACATTATTTCTCAGTAAACATTTTATTATTAGCCTTTAGATGATTTATGAATAAAAGCAGGCATGTATCTTAATTATTGATTTTAACAAAACTAAGATGATTACTTTTCATTTAGTTAATATAAAAAAATTAGATGAGTTATTTAAGTATAGTTATATCTTTTATTTAGAGAGTGTGATTATCGTAAATAAATGGAAAACTTTTAAAGTCATGTAAGCATCAGTTAGTGAGTATTAATATTGTAAATATTAAAGTTTTGAATCACATTAAATAACATGATCCATAGCTGACATGAAATAAACTGACATGAAATGAACATTACAATAGGCAATAGAAGTATAGCTTTGTCTCCTGACGAATATATTTGTAATTTGGAGACTTGTGGGTGTGGACTTTTTACTCTTTCAAAAGTATGGACTAGAGAATCACTAACCTAGTTTAGAGACTCAACTCTCAGTTTATAGGTGTGACTTTTCCTGCTAATAACAATAGAAAGTCTGGAGGAGATGTCAAGTGGGAAATGGATGAACTGAACAGGAAACAGAGTAACTGTTGAGCCTTTGGCTTATCTTGATACTCTAGTTCAGTATTTGAACAGCACTAAGGTTCTTTTTAAAAACTCACCCAGTACAGCTTTGAAAAGAATTGATTTCCTGGAGGAGACAATGAGCTGTGGTTTACATTTGTGTAAAGATGGAGGAAACCTCCAACACTAACGTTGTGTGGGAGATGGCTCAATTATCCATGCGTTGGTACAGTTGCAAATTATTTTCCTTTGTCTGAAGTGGGTGGATGCCAGAGCCTTCAACTGAGCTCTCTAATTTAATGTATGGAAAATGTCTAAGCCACCATTTTTAACAATTAGCTGTACCACTGTCACAGTAAGATGGTTACTGAAAACAGCTGTGGTGCTATTTCATTTACATTAAGTCCTTTGGCACAAGAGCTTTGTTACTGTAAAAGTCAGAAAATGGAATTGTACTCTAGAAAGAGTTCCTTAGTAGGGTGGAGTACATTCACAGGAAGAAAATGGAATCCTTTTGTCTACAGTAAGTATTTATCATACTGTATAGCGGTGAAACTGTGTAAGTTTAAAATCTGTTTTGTTTTGTTTTTTCAATAGGATAGATTTTTAAATGAACTGTACCAATATTCATGATATGATATAGGAACTATCAAATGCATTATTGTGTTACAAAGCATTATGTATATTAATAACTCTGAATTATATGTTCACACTATAAATTTAAGTAAATAATTTCCATACTTTTAAATTTTAATCAGTTATTCATTAATAATTTTAGTAATGAAATGGATGGGTTTATCACCCACTAATTTAGCTGTAGCAGGAAAAATATTACTATTTAAAGATGTCCAGTCTTTTTACCACCACTTGTATGTTTTCTGTTTCTAAAAGGGATTTCTGTATTTCCTTAGAAAAAGCTGCCATATTAGAGATGTACGATCAGTTGCTAAAATATACATGAAAATTATTTTGAGATATATGTTGAAATAGAGAGCAACAGATCTGGGCTTTTTCCTCTCACTTCTGGGGGTGATTATCAGTGCCTTATGTTTAATTAATAGTGTGCAACTTCAAAGCTACTTGTTTAAAACTCTTATTTGTGATCATGTGCTTATAAATCTTGTTATTCTTAAAAATAATTGGATTTGATGCTTGGCTTTCCTTTGTTCTTTTATGAAACAACTCATTGGAGAGAACAAATGGATTTTCACTTTTGATTTGTGTGCTTATCTTTTAAAGGGACTGAATTACTGAAATTACTGTGAATAAATTTTACACTAAGTCATGTCATAAAGAATTTACTGTCAAAAGCATTGTAGTACTGCTTCAGTAGTTCTTGTTTCTCACTGCATTAGTTGCCTATGAATTCTGGCTTAACTTGATCTTTAGTTTAAAATGCCAGCTGTCATTCTCTCCTTCCTTATATCATCCATTACCCATCTTAGTTGTTAGATGCTGCTTAGTGTGATTAATGAGAATTTTAAAATGAGAAGGTGGAAAGATTTCGCACATCTACTTTTATAGCAGCCCTAATATTGTTTAGGTCTTAAAGGAGATTTTCTTAGAAGTCTGAAATGCAAGTATTAACATGGCCCTGAAAGTATCTTAGACCTTAACTAGCAAAATATACAATTTGCCAGATAGACTGGCTAAATCATAAAAATGTTGTTTCTTGTGATTTTTGCAAGGCAAATTTATTTTTCCTGTAAAAGTATAATAGGTTAAGTATTAAAATTACTTGACAAATTAGAATTGGATGCAAGATCTTAGATTTTAAATGTAGTTATCTACATTAATAATGTGCATTCTTTGGTTTGGCAGCATGTTAATATGAATTTAAAGTGATGTGAAACTACTTTTGAAATTTTCATGTGGAATTTTAGGGGTCTATTTACTATATTTCTTTTTTTAAAAAAAATACTCATTATGTAATAAGTTTTTTACTGCTATCTTTTAAAAATACTTGGCAAAGTAGAAATAAATACCATATACTTTCTTCCCTTCTTCCTTCTTTCTCCTTGTCTTTTACCCTTTATCCTCTCCCCTCTGCCCATTTTGTGGCACTGAGGTTTTTTGTCAGGTTATTAGGTGCCATGAAGCTCTTTAGCAGACTTGTTCTAATATTCTCTCAACATTACTTATCTGCATGTTAGTGTGAGGAGCCAAGGTGCTTCCCATCAGTGAGCAAACGAGTTATACTTTTGTGCTACCAAAGTGTCACAGAACCATGCTGGCAAGGAAGACCTTATTTTTCCATAATTTAGATAATAGAGTATACCCACTAGCTTATTAGAAAATGTGCTACTAAGATGGCAGTAAAGACATAATGAAATGGCGTCATCAGTAAAATTGAGTTAGGAAGTTGATCTCATGATCTTTCTTGAAGAGTTTGAAAGATAGCATTACTCTGCCACTCTGTAGTGCCTTTTTTTTTTTATTCTGCTGTAGAACTGAAATTTCAAAATTATTGAGAAGAGAAAATAATTTAAGGTTTTAAACAAGGTATCTCTAGTATCTCACTTCTGAAGGCATTAATGTTGAATATGGCCAGACTTCAAGTTTACCATAAGAGTAGTTTTTAGTTTAGTGCTTGCCACAGTATCTGCTTTGTGCTTTTTGACTTAGATTTCCTTTTGTTCAATGTCCATTGCTTTCCATAGTTATTCAATGCATAATATAAGCTTTCCCTCTGTTAAATTAAAATGAAGACTCCTTAATAAACAAAGGGTTCTTTGATGCTAGATTTCTCTCTAGTTTATTGTGATTTGGTCTTATATAATAATGTAGACTTTTTAAAAACCAAGCAATATTTATATTCCCGTTTGGTCTCAAGGTGTGGGTGATTTAAGAAACATCAAAAAAGCAGCCTCTGAGTATTAAATAGAAATCTATAAACACAAAAGCCCTAATTTCCTGATATATAAAAGCAGACTAGTTCCCGCTTCACCTGATCTGCATTTTGTTCAGTTTTTATTTTCTTGGTTTGAGTTTTTTGGTTATTAATGGACAGAAAAGGCCCAACAGCTCACTTATGGTTTGAGGCATCTGAGCAACCCAACTTCATGAGTCATTCCTTATCAAACTCTGTTCCCCACCAGTTATCTTTATTAAGCCATGTGCTTGGCCCTATGTTATAAATAGCATTACTGCTATTGTTTCTATTTGGTACATTAAGATTTTTCAAATTGTGTGTTCTCTCTGGTGCATTACCAGCTCAGGGAGAAAGCTAGAGTGGCCAGTCTCATCTGCCCTGGCAAAGAATAAGGGCGTTAACCATTTGGTATAAGGAGGGCCAGGAATGAGAATTCAGTGGCCTTATCATTGTTCCACTGGCCCCCAAGAGGTCCCAGAATCTATCATTTCTGTTTCTACTACTGGTTACAGCAGTGTCAAAAGATTTCAAGCCCCCACTCCCCCCTCCCCATCTCTAATAGCTTGTACTAGAAAAGCAGCCTTCACCCTTTGCTTATGTTGCTTATAATTTTCACTCTGGTTAAGCAGTGTTTTACGTGATTTGTGCCTTCAGCAGCATTTCCTCAGCTCAGACAAGGTAAAGTTAAAATGTTTTCTAAGTTAATTTGGACTAAGAAAAGAGGAAGAATATTGTAACCAGTTCTGTTTGGGAAAAATACTCTTAGAAAGATTAAATCTAAAATAAGATGTTGTTTTAAGAAAGAAAACTGCTAGGGAAAAAACAAACATGAACATATATGAAACTAATACTGAATTAGAAGAAACCCAAATCAAGCTGGGGCTCACTTTTCTATGACAACAGTAATGATCTTCTGCTTGCATACTATCAGCATGAGCATTGCTGCATAGCAGGAAGAGTTGTATTTTTTGACTGCAGTGTAAATGACTGACACCGTGCACCAGCAGGGAATAAATATGAGAAGTAGTTCCTAAATATTATCTTGGATGATAAAGCTGGTTTTACCATTTCTTGTGCTTGGTAAATAACACTACAAGATCTGATTAGGCTCCCTCCAGAAGCCAGCCTGGCACACCTGATGCAAATGGGAACCTTCTTAACACTTAATTTACTCTTTCCTCCCTCATCACCTCCCCTTCCTTCTCTTCTATTCATCTTTTCCAGTGGAAGAGAGATGCAGTTGATCAGACACAATTTTTTAAAAATGTAAAATCGCCCTGGTTTTTTAGGGAAAGAATTATGGAGGGGGTGCTTCTTTTTGTCATAGTGCCATTTTAAACTGCAGTGCAGATGATTTTAATGCCCATATGGTATAGAGTTGGATTAATCCATCTTAAAATTGGGAAACATTTCTAGTAAAAGTCCCTTGAATTTATAGTAGTTTAATTGTTCTACTTGCCTACCATTGCATAGTTGTCTTGTTAATAATATATTTAGTAATAATCATGTTAGTAAGGTTAGGCCAATTCATTTTTGTTTATTGAGGAATCCTTTCTGGGCCTTTCTGAATTGGAACACAAAACAATTCACCACTGTATTATATTTCCAAATCCAGGTTGGAACTTTTTTTTTTTCCTTTTCCCTTAATAGCCTCTTTCTGTTGTCTCTGAAAACTGATCCTAGTAAAGCATGCTTGCTTTTTTTCTTTCCCTTCCCTTTTCTACAGACCTTCTCATTAACATAGACCTAGGAATAGACTGACTAAAATGCACTGAGTTGCTGTCCTTAAGTTTTTGTTTTGGGGCCACATCAGCAGTCTTAAACCATTTGACAGGTTGTTCCCTCTTCCTAAGCTTCCTCATTCTCCTACTTTCCTTATTCATTGGTGTAACAAAGGAAGATGGATAGCAAATTTCTTGAACTCTGCAGTGTGTACTGGAATAATATGTTCTTCATATTCAAAGGTGAAATCACTGACCTGCCATCAGTAGGCTGGAAGATGGGTAGTGGGTGATATATTGGCGTGACCTATTCATTTACTTTGTCATCTAATTCTGATCCTGAGACCAATAACATGAATTTGTAACCATATCTCACTGGGGTTAGAACAGGAAGAGCCTGACTTGAGTGAAGTTGTGAAGAATTACAAGATGGCTTCACTTGAAAAGAAAAAAAAAATATATATATATATATATATTTCCTATTGATGTCTAAAACTCTGTAATCAAGTTGTTCTTTTGGTTTATTCAATCACTCCCTAGTGTCATTTTAAAATATAGACACTTGTGAAAACTAATACATTAAGTTCCCAATCTAAATATAAATTGCTTGAATGGGTGGTGAAGCAGCAGAGAAGGAGGCAATGAGATTATTCTAGCACTTGGGTTTAAGAGGTTGTTGAAGACAGGCTTCATCTGTGCTGCATTTTGTAAGTTTGCCAAAAGTTGACCCTCATTAGGTGTGCAGTCTGTTGCCTTGGAACAGAGCAGAACTAAATGGCCCATGTAAGGATTGAACCCATTACTTTGGCCTTGTTACCAAAGTGTTCTAATTAACTAAGGCAGCCAGCCACAGTTCAAGTCCTTGCTGTAGGGGTAAGTGGAAGTCAAATGATCATTTTCTTATAAGTTATCAAAGAGAGAGATGCCAGATGCGCTGTGGGGTTGCTCTATATAGATGACATGTTCTCTCCCTTTGACAATAAGTTTTCCCAGGTACCTCTTAGCAAACACACAGCTTTGCCATCTGTACCAAGGTTATTCTCACTTCTTATTTCTGTATTCAGTATTAAAAGTTATGGAAGTCATAGGGAGAGAAAAACCTGCAGAAATGGTGAGTAAAACTGTATTAGCACCTCTCTGAAGCTATTGTGCCATTTATACAAGAAGTAAAGCTAGATCATGGTGATAAAAAGGTGATGCTGAAGCTCTCTTATAGATACTAAATAAGCCAAAATGTTCTTAGCAAGGACCACTGTAGGTCCTGGATGGAAGCACTGGGTGGATGTTTGTTTTTTCCATGTATGCAGCCATCTAGACCCCTGTGAAGAGGCTACATTTTGTAAAGGTGAATCTGAGATTATCCTAACAGCCAACCTACCCAATTAATTAGCTCCTTCAGGTCAATTGGATGTAGTCACAAGAATCCCAAAGCTGAAAATGACATGAGATGGGCACTCCCTGAGGTCTGAATTCCAGAGGTAGCCTGGACCATTTTGGAATAACTCTCGGTGTTAAAAAGGGTTTTCCTCCTTTCTATCAAACCTAAATATAGCTTCTGTATATTGAATTCAATTCAGCAGATATTGATTAGGTCCCTACTATGTTTCAGGACACTGCAAGGCACAGATGGACTTGCATGGCCATCCTCAATTAAGTTTAATCCTTTTTCCACATGACAACTACTTGAATACAGTTTTCATATTTCCCCCTCCCGTTACTCATTCCCATCTTTACTCTTTATCCCTAATGTATTTGCAGGAGTTATGACCTTTTTTGTGTCATGTACTCCTTTAGCAATCTGGTGCATCCCATTAATTCCTTCTTAGAATAATATTTTTTAATGCATAAGATATAATAGAGAAGATTACAAAGGAAACCAATTATATTGAAATATAGTTATAATTTTTTTCCAAGTTCATAGACCCCAGGTTAAGAATCCTTGTTCTATATAATCCTTGTGGGGCATTGTTTTCAGTCGCCTCACTGTCTTAGTCACTTTCTTCTAGACCATTTATTTATTCCTTTGTTTAGTTGAATTGTCAGAACAACATCTAAAATAGAGTATAGTACACTCATCATAGTAGAACGGTGGTATTTCCTGGTCTAAATCAGCACCATACTGTAACATAAAAAAAGGCCTATAACCTGTGGCTCCAGAGCTGCCTGCAGTGATGATAGATTTGCCAAGCTGGCAAATGGCGGAACACCACATTGATTCTTGCCGTGTCAGCTGCCACCTGCTGAAGAGGAGCTGTTAGGTTTCTGCATATCTGCACAGCAAGAAACCATACCCCGATATTAAAAATACATTACATTTGGCACATGTCAACTCTACTAGCAAAGCACTGATTAATGTAGGGATTTTAAAAAGATATTTTCTAAAATTAATTGGGAACAAATTAATAGAATTGTAAAAGACTTTTCTTTTAAAAATAGGCTTTTGGGGGCAAGAGATAGTCAATAAAATATATTTTAGATATCTGAGAAAAGTGTAAGTAAAATAGTCTGATGATTAATAGAGTATGTTTCACTTGAAAGGATTTCTGGCTGCTGTTTTATGGAAGTAACTGTCAGCAGTAAAGCAATAGGACGTTTTGACGTGATATATTTGGTATAATACTTTTTTTTTTGCTTTGTTTTTTGGAGGGGGGAAAGCAGGGCAATTGGGGTTTAGTGACTTGCCCAAGGTCACATGGCTAGTAAGTGTTAAGTGTTTGAGGCCAGATTTGAACTCAGGTCTTCCTGACTCCAGGGCCGGTGCTCTATTCACTGTGTCACCTAGCTGCCCCTATTTTTGTTTTTAAAGCATTAAACTTTAATGGACTTGCATAATTAACATTCTTTAAAGCTAATAGGGGAAGTTCCAGAAACCTTATAAATAGAATTCTTAGTTTTTAGCTTCTTCTGGTATCTTTCAATTTTTATCAATAATGAGAATCTCTTTGCACTTGAAAAGTCCAGGATGATTTCCAGTGTTAATACAACAAAAGAGAGCTAATGAAAATTGGATCTATGATCTCTGATAAACCCTGTAACCTTTCATGTTCCTGACCAGATTTCCATTTTGCTTATCTGAAAACAGTATCTTACTTCGTTCTCTTTACTTTCTGCTTGAATAGGAATTTTTCCTTTTCAAATTTCACCAAAGTTAAGGTTTTGGAAGAAGCTATCCCTTCAAACCCTATGCTGTCATGCCTGGGGGTGGGCAATAGGTAGGGAAAGCAGTTATTTTCCTCAGTGACCAGGTTTGTAGGATGACCTGTAATCAAATCATGAGTTCTGTTCTCTCTAGTAAGTATTTAGAGCTTTTTGAAACACTATTAGAATAAGACCCTAAAGTTCTTATTTCAGGTTTATTTTTTTTTCCAGTTTAACCACTTTTCTCTTCCTCTTATTATCCAAAGGAGTTCCTTCTTAGCCATAACTAAAGGTGAAGACATTTTTTCCTATTCTAATCATTCTACTTAACATTAGTGTAGTAATTTGCACTCACTTTGTGTTGACTTGAATGTAGTGTTCTTCCTAATTAGTGGTTGTAAGGTCTGTATCCTAAACTAGATTGCTAGCTCCTAATAAACCAGGATTCTGTCTTTGTAGTCAAGTGTGCTTATTTTGGGTGCTTGGCAAATAGGTTCTTTATTCCCTTTTTTCTTGCTTGGGTTAAAAATAAGCTTACAGCAGAGGTGTTTTTTGGGCCATCTCTATAATTTGTTTTCATTTACTTCTTTTGTCAGCATATAAGCTGTTTTTTATTGTTAAATATTAAAGGAAGAGATAGTCTTAGCAAATAGAAGTTAACTATCCAAAGATGATTACATATGTTTTCTACCCTCATGCCAGTATTGGGTTGCTTCATCTTTTCTGAGATTTAAATATACCTTTTTCAGCCACTTTGCATTTTGACCTTCTAGTGTCTAACATGTTGGACAGAGATCCAAAGTTTTCTGATGAGATTAGAAAACAAACAGAAAGCATAGACCTTGGAAAAGATAAATTTTTTATATAGAGATATAGAAGATCCACAAATGGATGCTTCCATTTGTATTGTTGGTGTTATATATATATATTGTTTTCCTGACTCAGCTTACTTCATTTTGCATCAGTTCACATACTTCTTTCCATTCTTGTTGGCATTCATCATGTTTGTTTCTTGCTGTTGTTGTTGTTGAGTTATGTGTGATTCTTTGTGACCCTTTGGGCCACTGTCATGCTAATTTTGGCCATGGGGTTTTCTTGGCAAAGATATGGGAGTGGTTTGTCATTTCATTCTCCAGTGGGTTAAGTCAGATGGAGGTTCAGTGAGTCACCCAGAGTCACACAGCTAGTGTCTAAGGCCGGATTGAACTCAGGTCTTCCTGACTCCGGGCTCCAACTACCTTGCTGCCTCCTGTTTGTTTCTTACAATGTAATATTTCATTCCATTCATACACCATGGTTTGTTTAGCCATTCCCCAATTGATGGGCATCTACTTTGTTTTCAGTTCTTTGCTACCATAAAAAGTTTAGGTCTTCTCCTAAAGAGCAGTGTTAACCTTTAATTCAGAGTCAGAGCTCATCAGAATACGTTGTGTCTACAGTCTATATCTTTAGCTGGGAAAAAAGGAAAACTAGGATCTATTTAACTATGTTCATGGTAGTTGAATAACTAAGGCCAAAGGCTTTCAAAACATGCTTCCTGAAAAGCTCATCTCATGTGTGACATTTCAGGTTTTGTGCTTACAGCTAGTTCATTACTTCAGGTGTGCTTCCTTAAGTTGTTATTAGAGGAATATTAACTACCAAATATGTTTATTATATGTGATGTTTTTAAGTCAGTAAAGCCTGCAGTATGCAAGACACTGAAAGGCAAAGCCTAAAACCTGTGCTTCTATTTGGTAATCCATTTACATAAATAAGTAAACTGGAAATATTTTTGAGGAACCAAGAGAGCATTAACATCTAAGGGGGTTGGGAAAGGCCCAGGTATCCTCCTTGAAAAAAAATCAAGGTTTGTATTAGACTGGAGTGAGGCAGGACTTCATTCCAGGAAGGGGAGTAGGCTGTGAATAGAGATAAGAGAGAAGTCTGGGGAAATCCAAGTTCACTTATTAGTGAGATAATGCTGGACTAGTTACTGCTCTGAGTCCATTTCTTCCTCTGTAAAATGGGAATAATATGCTTAATTTGCTGGGTAAGGGACTCGTAAGACCTTTATGTATGTAAAAAAACCTTTAAAACTTTAAGGCATTATAAAAATGCCAGGTGTTATTATTATTATGGATAACAATAGCAATAAAAGCAAACATTTATATAATACTTACAATGTGTCAGGCACTGTGCTAAAGCACTTTGCAATTATCATCTCATTTACCCCTCACAGCAAGAGGCAGATACTATTATTATCCTTATTTAGAGATGAGGAAACTGAGGCAAACAGGTTGTTAATTGCCTAAGGTTACAAAACTTAGTGTCTAAGGCCATATTTGAACTCAGGTCTTCCTGATCCCAGCCCTGGCTCTCTATCCACTGTGCCACCTTGCTGCCTTATTATTAATTAGGTAAATATAACTAGTTAATTATTATCAATTAGGTAAACTCCCTTTTAAAAAATCTTTAATTTAGTTCTATAAATATCAGTTGCCTTTTCCACTGATTAGGTGAGACATGGGCAGTTGCAATAGTTCAGGATCAGATGACCTTGTTCTCAGTCCTCTTACTTCTTTATCTCTCTGGAGTACTAAATACTGTTGACCACTGAATACTGTCTCTTCTCTTGGTTTCCATCCTACCTGTCAGACTATTCCTCAGTGTCTTTTGCTGGATCATTATTCTTATCCTACCCTTTAACTGGAGGTGTTTTTCCTGAGCCCTCTTTTCAATCCTCACTTTCTTTTGATAACCTTTTTTTCTGAGAATATTTTATTTTATTTCATTTTAGTTTTCAACATAAGATTTTGAGTTCTAGATTTCCCCCCCTCCTCCAAGACAGCATGAAATCTGATATAGGCTATACATGTGTGATCATATTAAACATATTTCCACATTAATCATGTTGTGAAAGAAGAATCAAAACAAAAGGGAAAAACTGTGAGAAAAAAAACAACAACAAAAGAAAGAGAAAATAAGTGCGCTTCAATCTGCATTTGGACTGCATAGTTCTTTCTCTGGATGTGGATAGCATTTTCCATCATGAATCTTTTGGAATTATCTTAGATAATTGCATTGCTCAGAAGAGCTAAGTCTAACAAGTTGGTCATCACACAGTGTTGCTGTTACTGTGTACAGTGTTCTGGTTCTGCTCACTTCACTCAGCATCAGTTCATGCAAGTCTTTCTAGGTTTTTCTGAAGTCTACCTGCTCACCATTTCTTATGGAACAATAGTATTCCATTCCATTCATATACCACAACTTGTTCAGCCTTTCCTCAGTTAGTGGGAATCCCTTCAATTTCCAGTTCTTTGCCACCACAAAACAAGTTGTTATAAATATTTTTGCGTCCTTTTCCCTTTTTCATGATCTCTTCAGAATACAGACCTAGTAGTGCTATTGTTGGACATGCCCTTTGGGCATAGTTCCAAATTGTTCTCCAGAATGGTTGGCTTAGTTCACAATTCCACCAACAGTGCATTAGTGTTCCAGTTTTCCCACATCTTCTCCAACATTTATTATTTTTCTGTTTTGTCATGTTAACCAATCTGATAGGTGTGATATGGTTGGTAACCTTCTTAGTTCCCATGAGTTTAATGATTATTTCTGTACAGACTACTTTAAAATCTATATATTCATCTCTAGCTCTCTCCTTAACCTCAACTACTTTTTGGATATGTCGAAGTTAATGTCCTAGGAACATCTCAAACTCTGCATGTCAAAATGCAGGATTGATTCCCTTTCTTCCCAAACATATGCCTCTTCCTAATTTCTCTTTTTTTCAAAGGTACTACCTTTCTTTTAGTAACCCAGGTTGAGAGCTTCTGCTTTTCATTCTGTCTTACTTCACATAACTAATCAGTTGCAAAGTGTTTTTTCAATACTACCTCCACAACTCTCAAATCTGTCCCCAGTTTGACCATGTCACACTCCCCCCTCCCCCCCAATTAAATTCCATTAAGTTTCTGTTCACTTCCAGGAACAATACTAACTCCTCTTAAAACCCTTCATAACCTTGCCCCTGCTTATTTTTCTAGCTCTTCCATTTGCCCCTTCTGTAATATAAAGTCTAGCCAAATTCGTATCTTTCTGTTAATCTGACAGTACCTTTCATCTCTCCTATTTCTGTGCTGTGTTCCAGTGCATGAAATGTGCTTCTTTTCCTCCCCCTGCTTTTTAGAATCCATAGCGTCCTTTAAAGCTCATCTCAGGTATCACCTTTGTGAAGCCTTTGTTGATTCTCTCAGCTCCTAGAATCCAAATTATTTTGCATTGTTGCTGTTCAGTCATTCATTCATGTCTGACTCTTTGTGATCCTGTGGACCATTCTGTTCATGAGGTTTTCTTGGAAAAGATACTGGAGTGGTTTGTTATTTCCTTCTCTAGTGGATTAAGGCAGTCAGAGGTTAAGTGATTTGCCCAAGGTCACACAGTTAGTAAGTGTCTGAGGCCAGATTGATCTCAGATCTTCCTAACTCCAGGCCTGTAGAACTATCCATTGAGCTGTCTGGCTGCATCTATTATTTTGCATATGTTTTGTATGTACTTATAAAAGGGAGACAAGATGGTGGTGGATAGAAACTGGTGTTAGGACCTGGAAGTACTACCTTCTCCATATGTTATCTGTGTGACTTTGGGCAAGTCACTTAACCTCACTATTCTAAGCAGTTCTGCTCTGGGCAGCAGAGAAAGTGCCAACTCACATTGCTGAAAGAAGTTTTCTATATTAATTAAACCATAAAGCTAACCCCTATCTCAATCTTTTTCTTCCCCAATTGTAAGCTCCTTAAGGATAGGAACTTTTTTATTTTTGTCTTTGTATTCCTAGTACCTATCATAGTAGCTGGCACATAGAAGATATTTGTTGACTGTTTGATAGCAGAACTCTTCTTCCTAGTTTGTTGTTGTTGTTGTTGTTATGGTTTCTGCTTTTTGGAGGGCAATTGGGGTTAAGTGACTTGCCCAAGGTCACATGACTAGGTTTTGTGTGTGTGTGTGTTGTGTCTAAGGCCAGATTTGAACTCGGGTCCTCCTGACTCCAGGGCCGGTGCTCTATTCACTGTGCCACCTAGCTGCCCCCCCCTCCGCCTTTGTCCTAGTTTTAAAGATGGTGTTCAGAACTTGTGTGTATATACATATACATATGTACGTGTTTGTGTATAAAATCATGCCCACCACCCCACTTCAACCATTTTGTTTGAAATGAGTTCTTCAACATAATCAGCAAAGGGAAGGGCACCTACCGTGTTTCCCCAATAATAAGACCTATCCCGAAAATAAGCCCTCCCCTTACTGTGTAAGATTCCTC